>NW_024120449.1:0-8099 GCF_003073215.2 Triticum urartu
GGGTTGAGGGATGGCGCGTGGGCCAGTGGCCTGCACGTGGAAGCTGTGGCCCGGGGCCGGGGTGGGTGGGTGGGTGCTGAAGGGTGGGAGCTGAGGCCGGTGACAGGGCATGCTCAGCCCATTTTGCTCCATGGACGGTAGTACCAGGAGGATTGCATGCATCGATAATTCTGCTCCCTCCGTTTCTTGTAGCAGGACTGGATGTATCTAAAACTAAAATACATCTAGATACATCTATATCTAGAACAAGTAATTCGGAACGGAGGGAGTAACACATAGGGACTCTAGCCAACTTGCCTCCAGATGCTTTCTGAATTGAGCCGTCCGTGACCGTCTGATCTGCCTTCTAGCACATCTGAGCCGTTGGATTTTCGCTTGCGGTTAATTGTTTTTCACCATGGGATTCATTTTTCTGCCCAATGACCAGTGGGCTCGTCTCACGCGCGTATTGGTTGGGTGAGTGACGTCCAGGTGAGAGAGAATTTGGGACTGTTTGGTTCTAGGACTAGCATTGCCACACTTTGCCATACATTTTTGCCAAGCTTATCTAAGGTTATTTCATTAAAATAAGAGCCATAAGTTGGCAAGCCTAAGGGAATTTTGCCACACGTTTTAAGTGTATGTCATGTGAGGCCCAAATATGGCTTATCTAAAGTGTGACTTGAACCAAATATTTATCTAAATTGGTCAAACTTGCCTAACATTAGGTGTGACAATCTTTGGCAAAGTTAACCAAACAGCCCCGTCTCATCACTCCTCCCGTCCCGTGCGCCGCGCACGCACCCAAACCAAGTAACCAACCCAATCTAGTCCTGCCACGCACTGTGCACAACCAGTCCCCTCCTTCCGCACGAATCCTACCAGAGAGAGGAAGATGGGAGGGAGAGAGAGAGGAGGAAGATGGGAGGAGGGAGAAAGAGAGAGGGAGAGGAGAGGGAGGTCTGGCGGCGGACGGGAAAGGGTGACCAGCCAGCGTTGGCCTGTGCCCCTCCTCTCGTAGGAACCCTAGCGGAGAGAGAAGATGAGAGGGAGAGAGAGAAGGAAGGAGAGAAGGGAGAAAGAGAGAGGAAAAAGGAGAGGGAGGTGCGACGGCTGACGGGAGAGAGGATCACCGGCCGGCGTCGGTCTGCGCCGGCCAGGATGGGCGCGACCTGGAGGTTGGCGGCGGCTCGATCCGCTCCTGGATCGGGAACTGCGACGGGGCTGGGTCTCGGGCGCGATTCACGGGAGGCTGCACTCCGCCTCTTCCTCGTGGTGCGGCGGACGGCGGCTCTTGCGGCCGTGCGGCCGACGGCGGCCTCAGCGGGTGGGCGATGACACCTACAGCTGGTGTTCTACCCATGGATTCCCGTACAGCCCGAGGCGCTCTGGTCGGCAATTAGAAACTCCTCTATTTATATATTTTGGGCCTGTTAACGGATGAATCTTGATTTGAAATGTTTGTTGCGAATTCGTTCATTTGCTCATCATGTGATTTCTTTTGCTAGGACAAATTAGGCCTGAGCCAATGGGGGAGAAGACGGAGTATATGGATGAGCAGCTGGAGCACACGTTCATTTGATGTTTGCGCGCAAGATGGAGAAGTTCGCTAGAAGGAAGAAGAGTTGGGCGGCGAGGAGGAGAAGAAGGCGGTCTGCGAGCTGCTTGCACGCGCAGCAGCAGGAGTCCGCCCGTGAGGTGCTCCTCTGGATACTCCCTTCCGGCGCCGGGCTTACGTGTTCAACACCGCCCTCACTGTCCCCTTCTTCCATTGGCTCATCGGTCGGTCAGAGGTCAGAGATCTAATACTCCGCACCGCCTCCCGTCAATTTTGGGGATACATGCAAGGTTTATCATCACCCCATGGATCATGTGTTGTTCATTAACCAGGTTATCGAGGTGGAGGTCAACGGGGTGAGACAGAGAAGTGGAGTGCTCATAAAGAAACGCAGGTATGTATGAATATGATGGATGCTTCCATTGCCAACTGATGAATGCATGTCTCCTTTCGCGCAGCTGCTGCCTGGATTCGCCGTCGTGGCCGCCGCCTCCAGTCGCTTCCACCTGGACATCCTTCGCCAACAAGGTAATTTCGTTCCGGTCCCAGCTGTCCTCCTATCCTCCGCGCTTGATTGCTATGAGTTCTTGTTGTGTGTGTGCTTGCTGGCTTAGTGATGTGTGTGTCCGGGAACCCATTGTGTTCTTTTTTATGGATTGCTGCTGCGTGCATGATTGTTGTGGCTGGCTTGGTGGTAGCATCATACATACTGTTCTGGTTGGTTAGCTTGACGCTCTAAAGCTAGGCTTTTAATTCTCTGGGTGTAAGTAATGTATTGCTATACCAGATAAAATATACACATGCATTGCAAACATGATTCTGCTTATACGCGGAAGTATATTTTTCAAATCTATCTCTTCAATTCTTAGGACCATTCTTTACTGAAAGTCTAGAACTATGTAATTTGGTAATCGTGTCAAAGTTCGCCTGGTTGTGCCGTATTACATTGTGATTTGTGAATGCTATGTCGTTGGGGAATCAGCGAGCTTGGTTATATTTCTGGGGCCATCATGTTAACTGGTGCTGGTAGCGCTCGCTTGCTAGCTATGAGTTCTTGTTCTGTGTTTGCTTACTGGCTTAGTTATGTGTGTTTGTCCGGGCACCTATTGTGGTTTGTTTTTTGCTAGCTTGCTGCTGCGTGCATGATTGTTGTAACCGGGTGCTGGCTGTTTGGTGCTGGGCTGCTGATGGCATGAGACCCGCTTCAAAAAAAGGAATGAAAGGAAGCATTTGTTCATAGAACAAATATATTGTAAAAATTTCCATGGAAAGCCTGCATATTTAGCTCGGAAAAGGGGTCTAAAGAGGCTTAGATTCTTGTTATGTATTGATTTTGTAAAATATCTGCAGCTATATATTGCTCAATCAAAGAAAGATTTTACTCAACCTTCAGTGTAATGTATTTCTAATTGTTCAGAACTACTTCAAGTTTTGTTGTGATTTTGCAAGATTCTGAAATTATTGTATTTCGGAATTGTTATACTGATTCCTCGATGCTCTGTTCATGGCTTTGTTCTTATTTTATCCTTAGTTATTTGATTTTTCCTTTCCTACAAGAAGATGCTGAGTCATGTAATATGTTCAAAGAAGAGAGAATCTGCATTTTCTGAATGCTTTCTTCTTTCTTCATTGTTACTTCAAGTTAGCGAATCCAGTTAAGTTGTACTGAGAAGATTCATACGCATGCTTTCTCCATCTACACATCTTATTCAGTCACGAGGCCATTAAGATCTTTTGCCTTTTAGAAAAAGGGAGATGCCATTTAGACCTTACTCTGTTCAACTTGATCTTTAACTTGCTACTACTGTTTCTAAGCATTTTCCCAAGCATTGTTTTATTTGCATCAGAGAATGAGCTCACCTTATTCAGTGGATGTGACAAGTAAAAAATTAGAAACTGAGCAATTAGTTCCACTCTTAAATTTTGTACAGCAGTCCAAATTATCCAATAAATCATTTGTTAGCAGGGTCTAATTATAGAAGTGGAATCAGTTGTTCCAAATTACCCAGTCCAAATTGTGGATGTTAAAAATCTGTTTTGTGTTAGTCAAATTGTTGAAAGCCGGAGCTGGGTCGAGGAGCCGGCCTCCGCCTTCGCCATTGCCTGAGAGAAGCAACACCAGCATTGGGCGTTCCATGTGGAGAGTGCGTGAGTTAGTGTTTTTGTTCTATCCTTTCCATCTCATGACTTTGTGGAGGTGGCAGCACAACCTGCTGGTTGTTGTAATGCCTACCTCAAAGAGAATTAATTGCTTACAAAATTATTTTTCTACTTGACTGTTTTGCAGATGATGAGGTATGGCATGGAATGGTTGGGTTTTGAGTGGTAGGTGATCCCTATGCCGGCGGTGATAGCAGCCATCATTGGTACATTTCAGTAATATGTAAGTCCATTTCAGGCCCTGTTTGTTTGGGCTTTTGCTTCTGCTTTTGCAGCTTTTCTATTTTAGCCAAAAAGCCATAAAAGCTAGGTGCTTTTAGAGCTTTTATGGCTTTTGGAGCTGAATATTGTTATATTGATTCATCAAAAGCCAAAAAAGCTCCAAAAGCACCTATTTAGGAGCTTTTATGGCTTTTTGGCCAAAGTGGAAAAGCTGCAAAAGCAGAAGCAAAAGCCCAAACAAACAGGGCCTCAGTAATATGTCTTGTTTTACTTCCTCCGCGGTGACTCTGGATGTATTCTCGGCTTTACAGTCAGTAAAAAGAAGGCATGCAAAACATTATGTTTTTGCCTTGGTTGAATGTCTCATTTAATTGTCGCTTATTTATTTCAAGTTACTGAATTCGCATCAAACTTTCCTTGTGCTTTCCATTAATAAATAAGAAATTAATACGCAATGTTTTTAATATGTGAGGAGGCGAGAGAAGAAGAAAAGAGGGGTTGTCAGGTTGGACCTTGGTACGTCTCTGACCAGAGATGGTTGGATCCGTCCGACGCTCAGTGCATTCTAGATTCAATGGGTAGTACATGGAGCTTATTTACTTTGCCGCTCTTATGGCTTTATCTGTACTTGACATATCAAGAGCTGGTGGTAGGTTCTACCGGATCGATTTTAGCTCCTCTTTCTTAGGTTCTGCCGACTCATGTTCTTATTTTATCCTTAGTTTTCCCTTTCCAATTTTGCAGGGGGGTGTACTCTCTCCCTCAAGGTAAGCGTGAATGCAACGGACATTGATTGTGGCTGTTTAGATAAAAAATTGAGTGCAAATTGAGTTTTAACAGTGAGACTTATTCCATTTGTTTATCCTTTTGGCCTTTTAATCAAGAACAATGTTCAGAGCTTACATGGTTGTCTAAATTTAGTTTTGTAAAAGAGCAATATTGATATCATGCAATGATCGGTGCAAATTAGGATAGTCATAGAGTTCTTCCTCAGTTGTCATTGAGCAAAGATTGAATCTGTGTGATTTGTTCTAATACCAAGTAAATCTTGGTCTGCATTGTGTTAGTTTTCATACTGAGTTTTTTTTGGCTATTTTCGTTTGAATTGGGAGTTGATGTGAAAAAGAGTGTGTGTTGACATGCATGTAACCAAATCATGTATTAATGTGAGGTACTACATATACTTGCATATCTCTTTTCAGAAGCACGACCCTCTTGATCCAACTAGGAACATCAAAACTAAAATGGGATATCATTGACTGGACTTCAGATGGCCATGCTGTGAGTTCACCATTACTAAATAGTATCTGAATCTTCTTTGTATAATTAAGACACACTTTCTACATAGAGCTGCTATAGTGATACCATGTGATCACTTAACATGAGTGCGACTAGCCTATTTTCTCTATTTAAAAGTAGAGTTGTGTTTATCATAAAATTTATATACCATGGACTTGTTGCTTTCTGTTTATATAATAGGGCAGTTCGTCTTCTATCATCTGTTTTCTTCATTACATGTCTCTTAGATTGTTGGAGAGGCCTTTACGAATAAGTTGATTAACTACATTTATGTGTTAATATATTTGCCTGATGGGTTTCCCTATTATGGCTCATGGTCATAGATGTAGTCTGCCTTTGCTATTGTTGTTTCTCCAAATAGTATCTACATCCCACTATATTGTATGTGTTGTGAATGTACGGCTGTTAAATCTGTTTGTTTGCTTCTGCTGGTATGTTGTGTGATCATTGTAACAATCAGATGCATGGAAATTTGGAGCAGTTAATCCCAATAGCGAGACATGAGTTATGCTCAAGGTAATTGACCTTTGCATAATAAGATATATGGAGCTCTTTTGAATGCAGCATTTTAGCTGAATTGATGGAAATGTCAGTATTCTACTTTCGTTCACAGATTTCAAGAGATTTTCCATGCAAAAAAATAATGTATCAAGGCCAGTTTTGTCGTGTATTTCTTGGTGAATGTGTAGCAAGCTCTTCGTGTGCTCATTTTCTCCTCTGCTAAAAAGAATTTTCCCAATGAAAGAAGTACACGCTTAATGATTTATGTTATGTGTTAATGATAGGGAGTATCAACAAGAACTTAATGCAGGATGCAGCCAGATTGGGTCCATTCTCGATGGGGTGGAACTGGAGCTTCCAGGGGATGGTTCTGATCCAGTTCCATTAAGGGTGTATTTTTTTTGGAGCTTGGCCTGGTGTGGTTTTGTCCATGCCTATGAACAGGCTGCCCTCCATGCCATAAGATTTTTATAGGGCTTATATGGGTTTGTAGTTCGAGATTATAATTATGACTGTATGATGGTCTATAGGAGCTTCCTTCGTTTTTCCATGACAGTTTCAGTTTCAGCCGTCCGGTCTGTTGGGTGCCTGCAGAGGGAGGGTGCCTGTAGAGGGGATTGTTCTCTGTGAACGTGGAAATTAATCCAGATATTGTATCTACTGTCCCATTTCGATTGGGCTCTGTTGTACTCACATTTACTATTAAACATGGATATTATAACATTGAATAAAGGGGGTATTAAATGTAAAAAAGGCATGCATATATTTTTCACTACTGTGTACTTTTTAAAAACTTTTTTTAACATTATCAACGCCACACGATTTTGAGTGGGACTTTATTTTTTTGGCCAAAGGGAATTAGATTTATAATGATGCGTGATTGCCCATGTCTAAACTAACTAAAGCATATATTTTGTTTTAAATGTGATATCAAATTCAAATGTGTATATACGTCTCATTGTACATAAAAATCCACCCTATTTCCTATTAGAAGGAATTAAACATGCAAAAAAAAAAAATCATCACGAACATGGATTTAGCGTGCCTGTGCCATTTGGCGCAACGGGTCCACTAGTTCTTATTAATCATGCACTAGGCACATATATAGGTACAGGGGTTGCGAGATCTCAACCGTATCCGCTATATAGGGAAAGGATCGAGAGATATCGCTAAGCTAGGAAGTAAATATAAGAGATCCTAGCCGCCAAATATACATGTAATGACAACCGTACTCAACACCCCCCGCAGTCGAAGCGTCGCCGGAGATGTAAAGACTGAACCGAAAACCCTCGAAATTCGAGGTAGGCAGTCCTTTCATCATGACATCGGCGAACTGCTGATCGGTGGGTACATGTAAGACTCGAACACGACGAAGTGCAACGTGCTCCCGGACAAAGTGAATGTCAAGCTCAATATGCTTCGTCCGGCGATGATGAACAGGGTTGGCGGAGAGGTAGATCGCGGAGACGTTGTCACAATAGACAATTGTGGCATTGGGAACCTCACATAGCAACTCCTGAAGCAGCTGTCGTAGCCAGGAGCACTTCGCGACGACGTTGGCCACATCCCTGTACTTGGCCTCGGCGCTCGATCGTGAAACCGTGGGTTGTCGTTTAGACGACTACGAGATCAGAAAGGGCTCGAGGTAGATGAGGGAGTCCTGGATTAGGGGGTCCCCGGGCGTCCGGGCTATGTGATGTGGGCCGGACTGGTGGGCCGTGAAGATACAAGATAGAAGGCTTCCTCCCGTGTCCGGATGGGACTCTCCTTGACGTGGAAGACAAGCTTGGCGTTCAGATATGAAGATTTCTTTCTCTGTAAACCGACTCTATACAAACCCTAGCCCCCTTCGGTATCTATATAAACAGGAGTGTTTAAACCGTAGAGATAGTCATAATCATACATGCTAGACATATAGGGTTTAGCCATTACGATCTCGTGGTAGATCAACTCTTGTAACCCCTATATTCATCAAAGTCAATCAAGCAGGACGTAGGGTTTTACCTCCATCAAGAGGGCCTGAACCTGGGTAAACATCGTGTCCCCTGCCTTCTGTTACCATCGATCCTTAGACACACAGTTCGGGACCTGAAGGAAATATGCCCTAGAGGCAATAATAAAGTTATTATTTATTTCCTTATTTCATGATAAATGTTTATTATTCATGCTAGAATTGTATTAACCGGAAACATAATACATATGTGAATACATAGACAAACAGAGTGTCACTAGTATGCCTCTACTTGACTAGCTCGTTAATCAAAAATGGTTATGTTTCCTAACCATATACATGAGTTGTCATTTGATTAACGGGATCACATCATTAGGAGAATGATGTGATTGACTTGACCCATTCCGTTAGCTTAGCACTTGATCGTTT
>NW_024120450.1:0-13676 GCF_003073215.2 Triticum urartu
GGGGTGCACATATTTATACCTAGAAGGAGGTGGGAGTGTCCAAATGGAGAGCGGTTTTCAGCCACGCGGTCGTGATCGAACGGCTGAGAGGATGGAGGGGTTTTGGATGGGTTATTGGGCCACTTTGGAGGGGTGTTGGGCTGCAACACACACGAGGCCTTTCAGTTCCCCGGTTAACCATTGGAGTATCAAACGGACTCCAAATGGCACGAAACTTGACAGGCGGTCTACCGGTGGTGTACCAAGGCCTCTTGGCAAATCTCGGGCCATTCGGAGAGAGTTTAACACCCGCACATGAAAAGAGGCAAAAGGGGGTGCCGGAGGACGTATGAGTGTCGGATTGCAAAACAGACAACGGGGAAAGTGCTCGGATGCATGAGACGAACACGTATGCAAATGAGATGCACATGATGACATGATATGAAATGCATGACATGAAAAAAATGCAAAACAAAAAACAAAAACCAACCACAAAGGGAAATCATCTCGCATCTCCAGAAAAGGCAAGGGTCGGAGTTACGAATATGGAAAGTCGTATCCAGAGCGTTACACTCATACTATCCACACACCCGGCAAAATCAGAGTCTGAATGACCAACAATTTCTAGGTTATCAGTTCTTTTATATGTAAGCATGAAATCCTTAGCTCCTTTCATATAACACAAGACTTTCTTTGCGTCCTTCCAGTGGTCCGGTCCTGGATTTGATTGGTATCTGCCAAGCATCCCGGTTACAAAACATAAATCTGGGCGTGTACACACTTGAGCAGACATGATGCTTCCGATAGCTGAAGCATAAGAAACCGACTTCATCTGATCAGTTTCATATTGGTTCCTTGGACATTGAAATGTGTCAAACTTATCGCCCTTAACTATATGACCAGGTGAGGGTGAGCACTTATGCATACTGAATTTTTTCAGTACTCTCTCAAAGTATGCTTTTTGAGATAGTCCTAACGTTCCCCTGGACCTATCTCGATGAATCTCGATGCCGAGGACATACGAGGCTTCACCAAGATCTTTCATATCCAAACTGGATGACAGAAAATTCTTGGTCTCATGTAGCATATCCTTATCGCTACATGCCAACAATATGTCATCAATGTATAGGACTAAAATGTGAACCTACTACCATTAAACTTAACGTATATGCAGTTTTCCACAACATTTTCGGTGAAACCAAAGGTTTTGATAATTTTATCAAACTTGAGGTACCACTCTCTTGAAGCTTGCTTCAAGCCATAAATTGATTTCTTTAGACGACATGCTAAATGTTCCTTCCCTTCCACAACAAAGCCTTCTGGCTGAGCCATGTAAACATTTTCTTTTAAGTCACCATTCAGAAATGTCGTTTTAACGTCCATTTGGTGTAGTTCTAGGTCGTAATGAGCTACTAATGCCATTATGATTCTAAAAGAATCCTTGGTTGACACAGGAGAGAAGGTTTGCTTATAATCAATACCTTCTCTCTGTGTATACCCTTTTGCCACTAGCCTTGCCTTGAACTGTTCGACATTCCCTTTGAGTCCCTTTGGAATCATACTTGGTTTTGTTGACCCACTTGCAGCCTACTTTCTTAGCTCCATCGGTAACTTCTACTAAGTCCCAAACGTCGTTTGAGCCCATAGACTTTAACTCGTCTTCCATGGCAACCAACCACTTGGACAAATTTTCGCTTTTAATAGCTTCCTTATAAGAGGTTGGATCCTCCACCTTTCCCAGATCATTCATATCCTCAATCATGTATGTGATATAATCATCTAATATGGGTTTCTTTCTCTCACGACGTGGCCTGCCCACAGGAGGAGGTGGTGGAGGAGCATCATTGTTCTGAGGATCATCTTCATTACCCGACTGGTGATCCTCTTCACCTTCTGGATTGACATTAGTTTCAGGATCACCATCAGCCTCAGGACCTGAAGTACTAGATTGAGGATTAGCATGGGACGTCACTACACTTTGTAGTGGCAAAACAATCTCTCGGATAGTCGGGGATGGAACACACACCCGTTTCTCCTCAAGATTGACCTCCCTTATTTCGGTGGCTTCGTTATCCTCAAAAAATACTGCTTGTCGAGTCTCCACATACTTTGTGGTGCGACCCGGGCAATAGAAACGATATCACTTTCCCCTATGACGGTATCCAATGAAGAAACAAATAACTGTCTTTGGATCTAATTTCGTAAGTTGTGGATTCAAAATTCTAGCCTCAGCGGGACAGCCCCATACACGTAAGTAATTCAAGCTCAGTTTCTTTTCTGTCCACATCTCGTAAGGTGTGTTCGGTGCTGCTTTAGTAGGAGCGAGATTTAGCACATGTGCGGCCATCTTTAATACCTCCATCCATAGGCTGACTGGTAAACTTGCATGACTGAGCATGCTTCGCACCATTTCCATAAGTGTGCGGTTTCGGTGTTCAGCCACGCCATTTTGTTGAGGTTCACCAGGCATTGAATACTGGGCAACAATTCCATTCTCACAGAGAAACTTAGCAAAACGTCCTAGAATTTGCCCATAAGGGGCATGCCTACCATAATACTCTCCCCCACGATCTGATCATACAACTTTTATTTTAGTGTTTAGTTGGTTCTCAACTTCAGCTTTGAACACTTTGAATTTGTCCAAAGCTTCTGATCGATCACGTATAGGATAAATATATCCATATCGAGAAAAGTCATCTATGAAGGTAATGAACGAATCAAAACCATCCCTAGACTTAACATTAAGGGGTCCACATATGTCAGTGTGTATGAGTTCAAGGACACCCGTGGCTCTTACCGCTCCTTTCTTAATCGTTTTGTGTATTTACCTTTTATACAGTCAATGCATTTGTCTGCATCAGAGAAGTCTAATGGAAGGAGTATGTCATTTTTAATAAGTCTTTCAATTCTCCTCCTCGAAATGTGTCTAAACGACGGTGCCACAATTTTGAAGAGGTACTCGTACCCTTCCATTTCTTCTCAATATTACATACATCACTCACATGCAGGATAGAATCATTCAATGATAACATATATAATTGGCCTCGTCTCACACCGAGGCCTACGTTCTTATTACAATAATCCAAAACAAATTGTTTGTTCCCAAACTTGCTCTCAAACATGTTATCATCTAGGCAAGAGACAGAAATCAAATTCCTACTTAAGGTAGGGACATAAAGAACATTATTTAAATGAAGACAGAAGCCAGTGTGGAGTTCTAAGGTGATTGACCCTATGGCTTCAACATCAACTTCGACTCCATTTGCCACCTTAAGTCTTCTTTCCCCCCTTGCCATGGTTTGGATTATATTTCAGTCCTGCATAGAATTAGCAACGTGAGAAGTTGCACCTGAATCAATCCACCAAGAGGTAGTAGAGTAATCAACATATAACATTTCATCAACGAAAGCAATTTCATCGGTACCTTTCTTCATCAACCATTTGAGAAATTCTGGACAGTCTTTCTGATAATGACCCTCATTCTTGCAGAAGTTGCACTTGTTGTCTTTAGGATTATCGTCCATCTTCTCCTTTCCTTTATATGAGTTTGATGAATTTTTCTTAAAGAACTTCTTTTGTGGTTGTTGCTTGGAAGAGCTTGCTCCATCGTGTTTTCTCTTGGAGGAGCCAACCAAAAAGGCTTGGTCCTTTCCTTGCCTCTTAATCCTCTCTTCTTCCTCGACAATTCTTGGAGATATCTCTGCGATTGTCCATTTCTCTATAAGAGAGTTATAGTTAATCTTAAATTGATCAAACTCTTCGGGGAGGGGGTCCAAGATCATGATGACAAGGAGATTGTCATTCAACTCACATTGTAATGCCTTCAATTTGTTACAATCATTCACCATCTTTAAAATGTGAGCCCTAACATCACCATCATTATTATAATTCCCAAGGAGCTTGTGAAAAAGTTCTTGCGCATAAACCTTGTTGGAGCCTTTGAATTGCTCCTCCAGGGCTGCCATGAATTCCTTAGGAGTATCTTTCTTGGGCAGTGCCCCAATTATGTTAGGTGATATGGATGATCTCATCACAAGCATAGCAATGTGATTTGATTTTTCCCATATCTCCATCTTGGAATCATAAGTTTTCTTTAGTTCAGCATTCCCCGTGACACCAGCTGCGGGAGCCACGGGTTTATCCTCCCGTAAAGCATAATCAAACTGATGGACGACTAGGCATAATTCCATCGAGTTCTTCCAACGAGGGAAGTTACTACCTGTCAATGGTTGGACAGTGAACGCAGCGGAAGCTGTAATGGACATGAAAGAGTTTATGAGTAATTGACATGAATATGAAATTTTACATTGGCAAAATAAAATAGACATGCCATGTATTAATTTCAACTCCATGTCAAAACACCGTTGGGCAGAAAAAACATGGAATTAAAATATCATACGTGATGACTCATAATAATAAAACAACGTTGGTCCGAATTAAAATCAGAGTCATTTCATTCTCAATTTAGACATCAACATAAGTAAAATATCATTATTTTTGATGTCTAAAAAAATTCATCATGCAAACACATAATAAATCCTGAATAAAATATCTCGTTGGTTCAATTTTACCCAGAATAATAACATGTTTTAATTCATTATTATCTCAGATATTTTTTGGCTAAAAACAGTGCAAAAACATAATATGTATTAACTTAAAGTGCACTGGAAAAGACAGAAAATAGCCAAAAGATATGTGCCCGAAATCCCCACAGCTACACATAAAACGGCCCAGCCCAGAAGAAGTTCTTTTTCGCTAGACTAACATAACCTGGGCCGCAGCTCACGGTCGAAAGTGGCCCATTAGCGCCTGCCGGCCCAGCAGGGAGCTGCGCGATGCTCTCAGTCGTCGGATCGAGCCAACGGCTCGGGTCGCCCCGCAAGTAAGCAAAAGCAGTGGCCCAGTCAAACCCTAGACCATTTCCTCCTCTCCTCCCCGATTCTCACTCTCTTGGCAGAGCGACGGCGTTCGACGACGGCCCAAAAGGCGTGCCGGCCATGGCGGCGCGGTGGCTGCGCTCGCCGGAGCAGCATGTCGTGGACGACGTCCGGCGTGCTCCTTCGTCGAGCATGGCTGCTAGCGTCCGTGCACATGGCACATCAAGGAGGCAAGCGGGGCGCCGGCCACCGCGGCATGAAGGGGTCGATGGCGACGTGCAGGGCGACGGCCCGTACACGCACGAGGCGGCTACGCGGCACATTAGGTGAGGATTCTCCTCATTTCTTCTCCAATTTGTGTCCATTAGTACTTGATTTGGGGGGAAACAGTCCTAATTACAGAATTAGGGTTCTTACGATTTGGGGATGAATTCTAGGGTTCTTAAACATGAGGGGTTGCTACTATTGACTTGCGTGTATTCCTCTGCATAATATTTTGCTAATGCATACGGAAACAATACTTAAGCATGATCAATTTTAATCAACTTAACATGAAAGTGAGCATTAGATCTTAACTTAGATTAATTAAAATTGATTGACTAAAAGATAACAGTACTTAATCTGTAGCAATTAGAAAACAACATGATGATGTACAGAGGGCATAAAAAAGTAGCATGCGTATTGGGATAACCAGGGGCTAAAGCTTTCAATTTTGATCCTAAAACCCTAAACATGTCATTGATCTAAACATTATGTTGATCTACTGATCAACAAGGTAGGGATCTATTGCAATTAAAATTGGCGACTGATACCATTGTTGGAGTAATTATGCATCTATGGGATGCCATTAGCAGAATCAAATTGCATCTTCCTCACCCAATAAACATGAATAGAGAAGGGTTTAGAGATCCTTTACATGTCACGAGACTGGACATGATCGCCTGCTTGGTGCAGGCGTGATGCAGGGGTGATGTAGTCGAAGCAGAGGTTCTCCTCGACGTCCTGATTCCTTCAGGACGCCACCGGGACTGGTCGGGGACGGCAGCGGCGACTGGAGTAGGTCTTCCCATCACTACAGTGCTCCCCTGATCGGATGGGGTGAGATAATATCGGAAGGGGAGTGAAACCATACGAGAATTGTGATCGCGCAGGCTGCCAACCCTCTCCCATACCCCCATTTATCTAGCACTGCCGACAGGGGACCTAAACCATTAGTTGGTTTGGGTGCCCGTGATCATGGCGCCTTAGTTGGGATAAAAATCCCACGTACGTTGGTGCATGGGGCCTTTTCATTATCGGTATCTTTCCCTTTTTTTGTTAGACCAATAGATCTAACTGGTCTATTAAGCCGTCAGATCAAAACCAACAAGGTAGTCAAGGAGCGGATGCAGATTGTGGTCTGCATCGACGACATTTGAAAGACGGAGCATCTTCAGGACGCCACCGGGACGGGTCGGGGACGGCAGCGGCGACTGGAGTAGGTCTTCCCATCACTACAGTGCTCCCCTGATCGGATGGGGTGAGATAATATCGGAAGGGGAGTGAAACCATACGAGAATTGTGATCGCGCAGGCTGCCAACCCTCTCCCATACCCCCATTTATCTAGCACTGCCGACAGGGGACCTAAACCATTAGTTGGTTTGGGTGCCCGTGATCATGGCGCCTTAGTTGGGATAAAAATCCCACGTACGTTGGTGCATGGGGCCTTTTCATTATCGGTATCTTTCCCTTTTTTTGTTAGACCAATAGATCTAACTGGTCTATTAAGCCGTCAGATCAAAACCAACAAGGTAGTCAAGGAGCGGATGCAGATTGTGGTCTGCATCGACGACATTTGAAAGACGGAGCATGTGTTGGGCTCGTGGTTCGTGGATGGCAGGTATGGTTTCCTCCTCCGACGTCTTAGTCATGTGGGGGTGCCAGATCTGAAGTTCGATGGCGTGTCCAGGGTATTGCCCCTGTCTGATTCGTTCAACGGTAATTGTTTCGTCTTTAGCGAGCCACCTTGGAGGTCCGCAAAGCTGCATATCACCGATGGAGCCACGTCGAGCTCGAGTGAGAAGGCGATCCGTCATTTTTTCTTTTCTTTCTATGGCTGCTATGGTGGTGCCGGAAGCAGGTGACGTGCGTTGGTGTCAAGCGTAGAGACATTCTAGTGTCTTTTCAAGTTTCTCATGTCGGTCTTTATGTGACTTGTACTTTAATGTTTATGATATAGTATTTTCTTGCGGATAAATTGGGAGCTCTTTATTCAACATCAACACCTCCAGCAGAGTCTGCTAAGAGGCTAGTTACAAGAAAGCTTGGGGTAGTGTCAATCCAACACTCTATAATATCTAATGTGCTTGTTTGCTTTGCACAAAGATGAGCAGGGACGTTGGCTGCCCTACCAATATGTTGAACTACAAAAGACTCAAAAGAAGGAACATGCTCCCCAATTTCAGAAAAGATAGGCGCCACCACCGCACGAGAGGTGTGACGCGAGTTCCAGAGATTCACAATCTCCAAATTATCAGACTCCAGTACCACTTGTGTATAGCCCCTAAGATGAGCGAAGATGACTCCATCTCGTATAGCAAGAGCTTCGGCTATGAGCGGGTCCGTGACCCCTGGGTAGGGTTTGCACCATGCCGCTAAGAGGGACGATCGGGACCGAGCTACTCCCCCCTCCTTGCATCCATCACAACACTTCCGTCGGTGTTTATTTTCATCCATCCCATCTCAGGTGGACGCCAACCATGACCAGGCAGAATCCGGGCATGATCACGCGGCAACTCGAGAACTGCAAGCGACTCCCTTACCCTTTTCAGAGACTGTATAGAGTTGTATGCAGATTTGTCGTGGGTGATGTTGTTCCGTGAGGTCCAAATCACCCACATTACAGTCACTAGAGTAGCTCTCTTTGACTCTGAGAACATATGATCGCACAAGATATGTCTTGACCAGGTTAGTGGGTGCAGTACCGGCCTTCTGATATTCAACCACTCGGGGGCTACATCCCAAAACTGCCTGGCATGAGAACAATCCAGTAGGGTATGCATCATATTTTCGTCAGTGTGAAGACATATTTTGCATGTACTAACCGTGGCAATATGACGGTGTTTAAGAGTTGCTTCTGCTGGAAGAATGCCATGTAGTACCCTCCACCAGAAAACTCTCACTCTTGGTATGACCTTGATTTTCCACAAACGAGACCACAACTATTTGTCTGTCATTGAGGATTCGGTAGTCGTCCCTTCCTCTAGAGCAAGCTGCTCGTTGCGAGTCATTAGAGCACGATACGCTGATCTTACAGTGTAGCAACCCGATTTTTCAAAAGCCCATGCCAAAGAATCATCACCTCCTCCCTGCCTCAGTGGAATATTAAGAATAGCATATGCATCTAGGGGTATGAAATTTCCACGAACCACGTCAGCCCTCCATGACCAGTTACTGGGGTCAATGAGGTCTGCCACCACATTCAGCTGATCATTGCCAATGTTACAGACCGGCGTCATAGATAAAGTTCCATGGATCCATTTGTCATGCCAAATGGAGACCGTAGAGCCGTCTCCTATCCGTTTGAGAAGACCGATCTGCAAGGCATCCCTCCCAGTGATTATAGCGCGCCAAGTTGAAGAGGAATATCGAGGAGCTGTGGCTTGCATAAAATCACTCGTGGGGTAGTATCTTCCTTTAAGAACTCGAGCGCAAAGGGATTCTGGGTTTGTCAATAGCCTCCATCCGTGTTTCCTGAGGAGAGCTATATTGAACATCTCAAGATCCCGAAAACCCATCCCGCCCTGCGCTTTCGGCTTAGATAGAGAGTCCCATGCCTTCCAGTGAAAATATCGGCGATCGAGGGAACTACTCCACCAATATTTCGCTAAGCAAGAGGCCAGGCTCTTGCAAACCTTCCTTGTTAACTTGAAGCAACTCATACTGAACATTGGGATGGCTTGGGCGATCACCTTGATGCGTACTTCCCGTCCAGCACAAGAAATCAATCGTTCTGACCCTGGTTGGAGCTTGTTGCGGATCCTTTCCCCAATGTGATCGAACGTGCCGCTTGTGATCCTACCCACGGCGGTTGGTAGACCAAGGTAGCGCTCACTGAATGCCTCCACTGAAATATTCAGAGTTTGTTTCAGCAACGACTTATCCGGAACCGGAGTGTTTGGGCCAAAGTAGATCGAGCTTTTCTATTTATTCACTACCTGGCCCGAGCCTTCTTCATAAATTATCAAGATCTCATTCAATCTTTGAGAACTTTGCTCCTTGGCTTGCATGAAAATTAGACTATCATCCACGAAGAGGAGATGGTTGACCCAGGGCAAGCAGTAGCTGACCCTTATGCCTTTGTCTGCATCTTCTCCACCGAAACGATTCAATAATGATGTAAGGCCTTCTGCACACAGCAAAAATAGGTACAGGGACATTGGGCATCCCTGCCTTAAGCCCCTTCAAGGGGAAAAAAAAGGAAGAAGCTCGCCATTGACACGGATTGAGAATCTGACTGAGGAAACACACTTCATGACAAGGTGAACAAAATCCATACCGAATCCAAGTTTGAGCATGATGGCTTGCAGATAGTGCCATTCGACACGGTCATAGGCCTTCATCATGTATAACTTGATCGCACATACTGAATTGCCCCCTTTTTCCTTCTTCTCATTGCATGCACACTCTCATGTGCAATAAGGACGTTGTCAGTTATCAAGCGGCCAGGGACGAAAGCACTCTATTCAGCACCAACAATATCATCTAGATACTCACGAACACGGTTAGCGATTGCCTTAGCAGCGATCTTGTATAAAACCAGACAGAGTGATATAGGGTGATATTGTGTGATTCTTTGTGGGAAGCTTACCTTCGGGATGAGAGTAATAGACGTGTCGTTCATCCCTACCGGCAATTCTCCTTCATTTAGGAAATCAAGCACAACTGGAACGATATCATCTTTAAGCAACTTCTAGTGATGCTGATAAAACCCTGCCGTAAATCCATCCACCCCCGGGGCCTTTGACGGGGCCATCTGGAAGAGAGCTCTACGGACCTCCTCTTCTGTGTATGGTTTTTCAAGCTCAGCGTTCATCAAGGGCGTAACCCGAGGGGGTACATCATCTAGTAGGTCTTGCATCTGGTCGAAACCTTGCGAGGTATATACTTGTTCATAAAAGGCCTGAACCTCCGCACGGTCTTCTTCCAGCGTATTACAAACAGTTCCATCCGGCCGCACGAGTTTTTCTATCTTGTTCATTCGTCTGCGCTGGGCTGCCTGGGCATGGAAATAGCCCGTATTCTCGCCGCCTTCTCGTAGCCACGGGATTCGCGATCTCTGTCAGAGCCATATTTCTTCCTGATGCAATGCTAGCTTTAGCTTTTTTGCAACTGCTTTCTCTTTGTCTGATGGCCCCCTCCTTGAAGATTGACCACGCAGACGGGTCAACTGCTCGCGCAGCTTTCTTATCTTGCGTGACAAACACCCGAACTACTTCGCCCCCAAGCAGCAAGCTTGCCTTGCAGCGACTTAAGAGCCTGAGCTATACCTTGCAGTCCAGCTCGACCTGCACCCTTTTGCCAAGAATCCAGAATTAGTTTATTATAGTCCATATGTGTTTGCCACATATCTTCATATCTAAAGGGCTTAGGACCTCTGGGTGCTGCCGACGAAAGGTTGTCTCGCAAATCCGCGAGAACAAAACAGTGATCAGATTCCGTTGTAACAATGTGTCTGATCCTCACATTCGAGAACATCTGCATAAACGCCGAGTTTCCAAAAGCTCTATCAAGCCAGGCTCTCACGTTGGATCGCCCCGGCTGCATATTATCCCACGTGTATTCTGTCCCTGATCATCCCAAATCCGAGAGTGCACACTCGTCAGTCACTTCCCGGAACGCCCTCATCTGCCATTCTGGTCTGGGGGTTCTAGAAAAGTGCTCTGAGCCAACCAGCGTCTCGTTAAAATCTCCAATGCACATCCACGCTTCATGTTGGATAGCAAAAAGTGTTCTTAGGAATCTCCAACTGTGGCGACGATCTTCCACTCTCGGAGCTCCATAGAATCCCGTCACACGCCACTGCTTTGTGACATCGTGTTTCATCCGCACTAGTACATCAATATGGCTGGTGCTATAATTTTTCAGTTCCACATCCAGGTTCGAGGTCCAAAACATGCCAATTCCTCCGCTCAGACCCCTACTGCTTACTGCATAGCAGCCTAAGAAACCTAGCAGATTCTGTAAGCTTTCAACTCTTGTTGCTGGAATTTTTGTCTCCATAACAAACAGGAGATCGGGCCCTTCTTGCTTCACAATGTTGCGAAGCTCGCGAACTGCCCAGGGGTTCCCAAGCCCCCGGCAGTTCCAACTCAAACAACTCATTGGCCCTGTGTGACGCCCTCGATTCAATCATACACTAATCATACACGCAAATGTGTACGATCAAGATCAAGGACTCACGGGAAGATATCACAACACAACTCTAGACACAAATTAAAATAATACAAGCTTTATATTACAAGCCAGGGGCCTCGAGGGCTCGAATACATAAGCTCGAAAACACAAGAGTCAGCGGAAACACAGACATAAGTTAAACAAGGTTGCCTTAAGAAGGCTAGCACAAAAGAAGCAACGATCGAAAAGGCAAGGCCTCCTGCCTGGGAGCCTCCTAATGACTCCTAGTCGTTGGCGGTCTTCACGTGGTAGTAGGCATCCTCAGGGTAGTGGTAGTCTTCAGTGGCGTCGTCTGGATCGTGGGATCCGTCATCTGGTCGCAACAATCGGGTATGGGGGAAAAAGAAGTAGCAAAGCAACCGTGAGTACTCATCCAACGTACTCGCAAGACTTACATCAGATCTAAACTAAGTATGCATCTGTATCAAAGGAATGGGTTGTATCTGTGGACTAAAATGCAGAATGCCAGAAGGGAAGGGGAAAGCCTAGCCTATCGAAGACTAGCATCTTCTGGAAACCACCATCTTGCAGCAACAGGAGGGGGTAGAGTAGCATAAAGTAAAGTAGCAGTAATGTTATCAACCTCGGCCAGAGATCCTTTCTTGACTCCCTGCGAGAAAGCAATCCCAAAGCCATACTATCCATTTCTCATCACAATCAATTCCTCATGACCATCCATTTCTCATATCCATAGTATCCAGTTCTAGTTGTATCGATCGGGATACAACTCCAAGTGTCCGTTACCATAGGACAGGCTATCGATAGATGTTTTCTTCCCTGCAAGGGTGCACCAACTTACCCACCACACTCAATTAACTCCAGCCGGACACACTTTCCTGGGTCATGCCTGGCCTCGGCCAAACAATATGCCGCAACCCGACCTAGGCTTAATAGAGAGGCCAGCACGCCGGACTAAACCTATGCCCCCAGGGGTCATGGGCCATCTCCCCAGGAACTCCTGCACGTTGCGTACGTGGCCGGTGAGCAGACCTAGCTACCTCCTTCAGCAAGGCAGGAGCTTACGCAGTCCAACCCAGCGCGCGCCGCTCAGTCGCTGACGTCTATTAAGCTTCGGCTGATGTATACGACGCAGAACGCCCATACTATGCCCATGTGATGGTTAGTGCTATCAGGCTAAAGGCCCCTCGGATCAAATATCCAAATCGTAGTGGATTAGGAACGCGCGATAACGAGCAGAGACTCACGATCGATGTGACCCCGTTGCCCCGTCTCGAGTACTTGCGGCAAGGGCTAAGAATGCCCGGCCACGCCTCGTAAGTATCTCGCGGGCACCTTCCAGGTCAACCCGACTCCACATCACTCGCTATTAAGCTCGCGCGGGTACCCCTCAGGGTCGACCCGTCTTTAGTAACATGGCTCGGGGTAAAGTCATGGTAACCATAGTAACTGTGTGTCTAACACCAAGGGGAAAACCCGAGGAATCACCCCCGGTGAATCCCACTCGATGTTATCATCAAGGTGAACGTAAGAGGATCCACCCTCGAGGTTCGCACTTGAGGAGTTGCACGACAGAGCGGTAACAGAAGTGGTTAAGGAGGGAATCACCCTCGATGACCTCGACCGTATAGCTACACTGCAGAGATCTTATCAGGAGTGATGTAAGAGGTTCCACCCTCGGCACTCGATAGTAACTCTGCAGAGTCGTACAACTAGGGGGGGTGATGTGCGGTGTCGGGGACTGGACATCGATCACGTGGTCGAGTCATCGAACATAAAGCGAGGCAACTAGGACAAGGTGGGGGTCACTGATGGATCACTAACCATCCTATACTAAGCAGTTTAGGATAAGCAGGTAAGGTAAGAAAGTAGGTAACAACAACAGGCTATGCATCAGAGTAGGATCATACAGAAAGCAGTAGCAGTTCTAATGCAAGCATGGGAGGAAAAGAAATAGGCGATATCGGAATGCTCAAGGGGGGTTTGCTTGCCTGGTTGCTCTGACAAGAAGGAGGGGTCGTCGGTGACGTAGTCGATCACAGCGGCATCATCGGTCTAGGGGTCTACCGGAGAGAAGAGCGGGAAGAAACAGTAAATACAGAGCAAACAATGCATCACAAGGCATAACATGACGACGGGCAGAGTTAGGGTTGCCCTAACGTAGTACTACACGTTGCAGACGGAGGGGATAAACATCCGAGGATGAATTCCCGGCATTAGGCGGATTCCGGATAGATGAAAGAGAGGGGACGGTTCCATGTTCAGCATGCTAGGGGCACGTGGCAAGTGAATGGACCGCGCATTTGGATTCGTCGGGATCACGCTACGGGGGTCGACGAGGTGGGGAAGCGGCACGGGCGGCTTTGGCGGGCTGCACTGAGCACGGTTCCCGGCTCCAGCGAGGCAGGGAACGCACGGGGGCCGAC
>NW_024120452.1:0-11764 GCF_003073215.2 Triticum urartu
TATCGTAGCATAGGCATAGCAAAAGAGCGAGCATCTAGCAAGCAAAGATAGAAGTGATTTCGAGGGTATGGTCATATTGCCTGAGATCCCACAAGGAAGAAGAACGAGTCCATGAAGAAGACAAACGGACGTAGTCGAACAAATCCTCACAACGCGACGTTATCGGAACTAACCCGAAGAAGCAACACCGGAAAGAAGCAAACAACATAGTAAACAACCACCACATAAGCATGGCATGATGCACAATCAAGTAAGATGCATGTCCGGTTTAATGAGGCATGGCATGGCAAAGTGCACAAGCAAAACTACAAATTAAGTGGAGCTTAATATGCAAAATATGCAACGAGTTGCATATTGACGAAACACCACAACAATTATTTAGTTCTCTCCCGTTTATGTACCCAACAATATTAAATGTTGGTTAGCATGGCAAGGGGTGAAACATAATAAAACTACTTAACTAGGCAAGTTTAAATGAGGCCGGAACAACAAACAACAAGTCCGGAAACTCCTCATGTGCATATTTTAGGTTTGGTACTGTTCTGCTCTAAACCATATTTTAGAGTTGTTAAACATGTAAAGTGATGCCACCATGTTAAACTAGGCATTTTTCTACCCCATTTACATATAAAGTATGTTAAGTTTGGAGCTACGGTTATTTAGTTATGAATTAAATCATTTTAGCATGGCATTTAAACAAAATTAGACAAACAACATTTTAAACATAGATGAAAGTTGGATATCATTAAACTAGACAAAATTCTAGACATTTTACATATAAAGTTTGTTTTAAACCGATGCACGGTTAATTAGTTATGAGCATATCAATATGATGGCATTTCTGTAAATATGCAAAGGCCAGGAAATAGAAAAAACGTCCAAGGAAAAAAAACGTTCACGGGCTGAAACTGAACTGGCCCAACAGTGCAGTGGGCGCTGGGGGTGGCCTCACCTAGTGGGTTGAGGCCCACTCGGTGGAAGAGGCAGGCGGCGGGGCGCTGGCATGGGACTGCTGGGCCTTGGAGCCCAGATGGCAGCCACTCGCGGGCGAGGCGCAGTCAACGCGGGCGTCGACCACGTCGTCCTCCTCTCGAACAGAGGCGCAACGGGACCTGGAGGCGGCAAAAGTGCAAGCGGGGGCGGTCTCCAGGGCACGGGAAGGCGACGTGGGGAACCGGCGGGGACCAAGGCGAAGCAGGGGAGGTCCGGCAGGGGCGCGGGTCTCCAGGACGGCGAATCTGGCCAGGAACAGGCTTGGACGGAGGCTTCAGGCGACGCAGGGCGGTAGAGTTCGATTCCTGCAGAGACATGGGAGAGAGTGGAGCACGCTGTGAGAGAGAGAGAGGCAAGGGAGGAAGAAGAACGAGGGAAGGAGGCAAGGCAAGGCGCTGGACCTGTGGCCGGCGGCGGCGACGCTTGCAGGGAGGTCCGACGACCTGGGGAAAAGATCTGGGCGGCGAGGAGCTCCTTGCAGCATGGGATCCCGCCTCCTGGTGGCTTGCACGGGCTGCAGGAGGGAGTCGCGGGGTCGCGAGGCCGACACAGGGGTGCTCGGGCAGAGGAGCAAATGCTCCTGGACGAGGGGAGGCGTAGGAGATCGGGTGTCGTGGTGATCTGCTCCCCGGTGAGCTCAAGCGAGGCAGAGGGGATCCACGGGCGCGTGGGGACTGCAGTGGTTGGTCGGGGATGCAAAACGAGAAGGTGGGTTAGGTCGGCCGGGTGGAGTGGATGGATTGGATCGGGGATCCCGAGGAAGATGCGGCGGCGGCTGAAGGGACAAGTCCCTAGATTTTAGGGTTTGTCTAAAATGGATAAAAGGGGGGCTATATATACATCACATATTAGGTTAGGGGCTACCTCATCCCTCCGATCGCAATCGGACGATCGCGAAAAATAGGCTAGGGAGTCCAAATAAGAAAACGATGATGTTTTATAGATGTTTGGGGATGATCCGAATCCAACGGTGACGACTGCCCGGGTCGGGTCCGGGACAGCTTTCGGACGCGCGCGCGAGGGGTTTGATGCATTAAGCAAAGAGGGGGGTAGGCTGGGCCTAGGCTCTGTAGGAGAGGTCCCGGGCTGAGAAGAGAGAGACGGAAATGCAGCCCGGCAAGGTTTCCGGAGACCGAAAACGTCCGACGATTTGACCGACTATAATGTCGCTATAGTTATCCATTGGGGCATCAAACGATCTCCAAATGCGATGAAATTTGGCAGGAGACCTACTGACAACAAAACAACACCGCATGCCAACTTTCATCCCATTCTGAGAACATTTTGCGGCCACTTATAAAATACTATTTCGGACATGCCGCAGGTGCGTGCGAGTGTGGTTGGGCTCTGAACGGACAACAAACGAAACTGGGGGAACCCGGACGGATGCAAGTTTTGAAACATTCAGATGCAATGCGGATGATGACATGGCATGATGCAACACGCAAGCGAATGACATGGCAAAGACGGCAAATAACTGGAAGACAACTGGCGCAACGGTCTCGGGGCATCACAATAACCAACCATTCATACAAGCCAAAGTTTGTCTTAAAAGCATTTTTCCATTCGTCGCCCTCTTTCATTCTTATTTGGTGGTAACCACTTCACAAATCGATTTTGGAAAATATGGTGGAGCCACAAAGTTCATCAAGCATGTCATCGAGCCTAGGAATAGAGTGGTGATATCTCACAGTTATGTTGTTAATGGATCTACAATCAGTGCACATGCGCATGGTACCGTCTTTCTTTGGAACCAAAAGAATGGGGACAACACAAGGAGAAAGACTTTTCCTTACATACCCTCTGTTAAGAAGATCTTCTACTTGCCTCTGAATTTCCTTCGTCTCCTCTGGGTTTGCTCGATACGGTGGCCGGTTTGGTAGTGGGGTGCCCGGAACCAAGTCGATTTGGTGCTCAATGCCCCGCTTCAGTGGCAACCCAGGTGGTACCTCCTTGGGAAACACATCCTCATACTCCTGCAAAGATCAAAAATAACACTAGGAAGAGTTGAGGGTAAGTCGTTAGTAGCCAATAAAGTTTCCTTGTACATGAGTACAAAGAATGGAGTATTAGGTTCTCTCAATTCCCGAAGATCCCTTTTCCTAGTTATCATAACTAATCCCTGTTTTTCCTGGGGCTTGGTCATATTTGGCTGTGGAGCTTTTGGCTGTGGAAACACTCCCTCACTATGTTGGTGGCTCACTCGTTGTGTATGATCACTCTCTCCCTTTTTATTTCCTTTTCTTTTCATCTCATCAAGATAGACTTCCTCGGGTGTCATGGGCAGCCAAGTGAACTTTTCTCCTCTATGGACAAAAGATAAGCGATTCGCATGGCCGCTGATTTGCACATCACGGTCATGCAACCACGGTCGCCAAAGAAGCAAGTGGCAAGCGTGCATCAACACCACATCACACTCAACATCATCCTGATATGTCCCTACTGAAATTGGTATCCGCACGCTGCTAATCACCTTAATTGCGCCGCAATCATTCAGCCATTGCATGCGGTATGGGTGTGGGTGACGTTTTGTTTACAATTGAAGCTTCTCGACCATCTTCGTACTTGCAATATTATTGCAGCTACCACTATCAACAATCACTCAACATATCTTGGAGTTTATAAGGCAACGGGTGTGGAAAAGATTATGTTGATGCCCCTTTTCCTCCTCCACAACCTGGGCGTTAAGTGAACGACATACAACCAAAGCTTCTCCATCAAGTTCCTCATGAGATCAAATAGTTCCTCCTACTTCCCAACCTTGCTCCTCTTCCACTTCATCATTGCCACCTTCCGGGTCACTTTCAGACTCCCATTCACCTCGTTCATTGATGATCATAGTTCTTTTGCTTGGACATTCCAAAGAAATATGACCTCTTCCTTTGCACTTGTGGCATTGAATGTCGCTGCTGCGTGTAGAACTCTTTTCTGGATTTGGAGTAGAGGATACTCCTGCTGTAGCTGATGACCTTTATCTTGATTGCGAATAGCAAGTGAGGAAGCTGTCGAGGCATGTGGGTGTCTAGGTGGTGCACCCTCAAACTAAGAACCATATGGTTGTTGTGCTCGCTACCATGAGCGTGTGGTGGTGCGGCCTTGGAAAACACGAGTATGACCATTACACATATTCTTCTTCTCAACTCTTATAGCTTGATGTATCACATCTTGTAATGTATCATAAGGAAACATCTCCACAAAATATGATATTTCATCATTCAGCCCATGTAAAAATCTCGCCATCTTTGCCTCATCACTTTCACGGGTTCTTGTCCAAATTAGCAGCACCTCCATCTCTTTATAGTACTCCTCAACAGTGCGGGAACCTTGAGTGAGCCCCTGCAACCGCTTGTACAATTTCCTCTCATAGTATGATGGAACAAAACGGCGCCTCATGACTTCCTTCATCAAAGTCCAACTGCGGATATGATTATTGCCTGACATTAACCGATCGTCTTGCAGCTAATTCCACCATGTAAGAGCATAACCAGAGAACTCCATAACAGCAAGGTCAACTCTCTTGGCTTCATAAAAACCATGGATGCGAAATATTTGACCACACTTCTCTTCCCACTCAATATATGCATCTGAATCCTCTTTTCCCGTGAATGATGGCACATGTAGCTTCACTCTCGCTTGGTTGTCATGGTCATCCTGATCACCACGGTCATAATGAAGACCATTGCAACCAAAAATAGCACCATGGCAAGGCGGGGAGTAGGGTTCATAGTCCCCCATGCCTTCATCTTCTTCACCATGCTCGGACAGATCTTCAAGGAAGATGGAATCACCATCATGTGTCGCTCGTCGCCGGTGATCAGCAGCAAACCCGTGGGGGTCATGGCCTCGCCCGCGAGCATCTCCTCCATGCAGCCCACCCTCACGGGGGGCAGCAAAGTTGCCACACCTCCGTTCAGCACCAACAGTAGGGGCGCCATGGGTAGAAGCTCATGCCGATCTTCCACGACGTTTCCTTGACGTTTCCGGTTGTCGTCGGCCAGTGAGGCAGCGGGGCTATGTTGATGTTGATCCCCATTACCTGTGATAGGAAGATGACCACCGAACATCCTTCGCATAGCTGCAACTATACTCTTCTCAATCATATCACCAAGTGCCGCATGAGTTTTTGGGAGATCATCTTCCACATGTTGATGTCCATGTACACTCGAGTTGGATCCTGTCATGTTAACTCTTGGGAACAAGTGGACAAAAGAAAAATATATGTGGAAAACACTCAGCTCACCTTCTTGCTTACCCAAATTCTAATGATTCCTTGGCGGCTGTGCGGAAGTAGCAAATCGGGAGTGTACAGGCGAATGAAAGGAAAGAAGCTGACGGTTTCTAGGTGGATATGGGTGGGGTAAAAACGGAGGGCTAGTGCTGAGATCCAATCGATGCAAACCAAATGAACAAGAAAAATTTGTAGATCCTTGCACCACGTTTCAGCTGCAACACTTGTCACTTCAACTTCTGAAATTTCTCACCAAACTGAATATGATTCCACAGTTTCTCAACACTTTCTCTCTCTTTTTTCGCTCTTTTTTTGCAACACAATAGATCAACAACAAGACTCAAAGAAAAACTGCGGCAACATTGGATAGAACTTGGTGCAAATACAAAGAGGAAAGCAAACAACTAGATCTCAGCAACAGAGACTTGGATTTTTTGTGGCTTTTTTGGCTTTGGACTCTAGGACAGGGAAAACCAAACTAAAAAGGATAGATCTAGCAACAAAGATATAGATCCTACCGTGTAAACCTTGCTCTGAATACC
Organism: Triticum urartu; assembly: GCF_003073215.2. Classification (NCBI taxonomy): domain Eukaryota; kingdom Viridiplantae; phylum Streptophyta; class Magnoliopsida; order Poales; family Poaceae; genus Triticum; species Triticum urartu. The sequence goes on from NW_024120452.1 coordinate 5,764, forward strand.
AGATGATGCGACACCGTCTTCGGAGAAGAGGGTGTTCAAGGGGAGGTCTGATCTTCACGATGTAGGATCGATTAATGGATGGGGATAACTAGCTGCAAGCGGTCGAAAAATGGAAAATAAGAGATTATGACCCGACGAGGAGGATGCTCACCGAAGCTTGCAATCCGAACATTCGTCGATCCACAACCTACGATACTGCCCCACACAACCACGCTCAAGTCATGGAGCACGAGATAGGTGTAATCCGTAAGGGAAACCATGAACTCTAACCCACACAACACGATCTAGTCATGGAGCATGAATTAGGAGAAATTTCTCAAGGAATCACGAGAATAAGGGTAACAAGAGCTCTCCAATCTCAGGAGGAGTCTATGTCTTTGGTCTTTGATAGAAATGGCAAAAGTCTCCAACAAAGGGAAGAGCTAGCCTATTTATAATTAGGACAACCCCCTAGATAGGTGTGAAAGAGAACTAGCTTCTGGAACCATCTTAGGTGTGAAAGTGAACCAGCTTTGTTTGACTAAATGGCTTCAAGACTTAATGAGGTAGCTTGTGGAAAACTCCCGTTGGAGGTGGTTGGCAGTTCCCGACCAAACATTGTTCATTGGGGTCGAACAATGTTTCCTTCAATAGAAAACTCGAGTTCTGAAAATCTTTCGCAAGTTGGGATATCCAAACTTGTGCAAAACATTGTTTCGTCAGAATCGGAACAATGTTTCTTCAGCAAACAACTCATTCTTCATGAATTCCTAACTTTGTTTCCTCGCCATAAAACATTGTTTTGCATGAACTGAAATGTGTTTGGCCTTCTTTGATATCGCACCTGAGTTCAACCAACAACAAAGGAGGTGAAGGCACAACCATGTTTTCAAGGTCAAATGATAGACTTAAGTTAGCATTCACCTGATCATGTATTTGCGTTGCGCGATTTCTTGTGATTGGACCGTTGATGGTTGGTGGTGTGGTGCACATGGTTGGGATGTCCTCATCAAGGCGCCATCTCGTTGGCCCTACTGCAAAGGACGCAAAGGCTATAGTTTTTCCAACCTCTATTCTCCAACCGACCAGACGTCCATAGCATATTATGGAGCATCAAAGCATCTCCAATAGATTATGTGGATGTATAAATAACCAAATTTTACATCATTCAGGCCAAAAACGATGCTCCAACCGATGATGTAGATATAAAAAAAATTACTCTAAATTTACTCTAGATGTAAAATACATCACTTGGTGATGCAAATTTGCATCACCTGTGGCCATCCGAGCAAAATGCGTGTACCCCAACCGCCATGTGGAATGTTCTCGCGCCACCTTGAGTCCCAGCCCTGCCGCCAGCGGCCTCGCCAACTAGTCAATTTCGCATCCCGCGATGTCCTCCATCTCAAGTCAAATCCGTTCGGATTCAAAATCATGTGGCCGCCGGTGCACGATCCCGAGCTGCCATGGCCGTCTCTGTGGGAGCCCCCGTCTCAAATCTGGTCGGATTCGATATCACGGTGCCGTCGGTTCTTGATCCTGAGGCGCCATGGCCGTCTTCATGGGAGCCCGTCCTCATGCATCGCCAACCACCACGGCAGAGCTTCCCAATCCCGAGCCGCCAAGTCTTGATTCGACATCACCATGAACTTTGTTTAAGTATTTATTTGAGATGATTTTTTATATCATCTACTGGAGTGGCTACTTCATGGTTGCCCTATTTTATATCATCTGTTGGAGTTGGACGTTTTTCGTAATATAAATAACACTTTTTGGTGATGTAAATTTTACTCCAACTACTTTTTGGTGATGTATTTCACATCATCTATTGAAGATGCTCCAAGAGCATCTACAACCAGAACACACAAATATAGCCCCCTAAACGTCCACAGGAACGACCCGGTTACCCCTCAGTTTTTAGACATTACAACCACACTCCTCATTTTAAATCCTCGTTTCCATAATACCCATGCAACATCTATTTTGATTTGCTTATATAAAACATAGAACAAACAACAAACTAGCAAACTGCTCATTATTGATATGTTGACGACTTCATTGTCAGAGCCTTCAGGCTTGTGGTTATTGGTCGCGGGGTGAATATGAAGGAAATATGCCCTAGAGGCAATAATAAAGTAGTTATTTATATTTCCTTACATCATGATAAATGTTTATTATTCATGCTAGAATTGTATTAACCGTAAACTTACTACATGTGTGAATACATAGACAAACAGAGTGTCCCTAGTATGCCTCTACTAGACTAGCTCGTTAATCAAAGATGGTTAAGTTTCCTAGCCATAGACATGTGTTGTCATTTGATGAACGGGATCAGATCATTAGAGAATGATGTGATGGACAAGACCCATCTGTTAGCTTAGCACTATGATCGTTTAGTTTATTGCTATTGCTTTCTTCATGACTTATACATGTTCCTATGACTAAGAGATTATGCAACTCCTGAATACCAGAGGAACACTTAGTGTGCTATCAAACGTCACAACGTAATTGGGTGATTATAAAGATGCTCTACGGGTGTCTCCGATGGTATTTGTTGAGTTGGAATAGATCGAGATTAGCATTTGTCACTCCAATTGTCGGAGAGGTATCTCCGGGCCCTCTCAGTAATGCACATCACTATAAGCCTTGCAAGCAATGTGACTATTGAGTTAGTTGCGGGATGATGCATTACGGGACGAGTAAAGAGACTTGCCAGTAATGAGATTGAACTAGGTATGATGATACCGACGATCGAATCGTGGGCAAGTAACATACCGATGACAAAGGGAACAACGTATGTTGTTGTGCGGTTTGACCGATAAAGATCATCGTAGAATATGTAGGAACCAATATGAGCATCCAGGTTCCGCTATTGGTTATTTACCGGAGATGTGTCTCGGTCTTGTCTACATAGTTCTCGAACCCGTAGGGTCCGCACGCTTAACATTCGATGACGAGTCGTATAATGAGTTTATGTGATTTGATGTACTGAAGGTTGTTCGGAGTCCCGGATGAGATCACGGACATGACGAGGAGTCTTGAAATGGTCGAGACATAAAGATTCATATATTGGAAGGCTACATTCGGACACCGGAATGGTTCGGGTCGTTTTGGATAAGTTTCAGAGTATCAGGGGTTACCGGATCCCCCCCCCCGGAAGTTGTTGGGCCTCATGGGCCTAATGGTGGAAGAGAGGAGGCAGGCCAAGGTGTGGCGCCCCCCTAGCCGAAACTGAATTAGACTAGGGCTAGGGGCGGCCCCCCTTTCCTTCTCTTCTTCCCCTCCTTCCTTCTTCTCCTACTAGAACTAGGAAAGGGGGGAACCTACTCCTACTAGGAGTTGGATTCCCCCCCTTGGGTGCGCCCTTTGTGGCCGACCCTCCTCCTCCTTTATATACAGGGGAGGGGGCACCCCATAGACACACAAGTTGATCTTAAGCCGTGTGTGGTGCCCCCCACCACAGTTTTCCACCTCGATCATATTGCCGTAGTGCTTACGCGAAACCCTGCGTCGGTAACTTCATCATCACTGTCACCACGTCGTCATGCTGACGAAACTCTCCCTCGACCTCAACTGGATCAAGAGTTCGAGGGATGTCACCGAGCTGCACGTGTGAAGATCGCGGAGGTGTCGTGCGTTCGGTACTTGATCGGTTGGATCGCGAAGACGTTCAACTACATCAACCGCGTTACTAAACGCTTCCGCTTTCGGTCTACGAGGGTACATAGACACACTCTCCCTCACTCGTTGATATGCTTCTCCTAGATAGATCTTGCGTGATCGTAGGAATTTTTTTGAAATACTAAGTTCCCCAATAGTGGCATCCGAGCCAGGTCTATGCGTAGATGTTATATGCACGAGTAGAACACAAAGAGTTGTGGGCGATAATAGTCATACTGCTTACCAGCATGTCATACTTTGATTCGGCGGTATTGTTGGATGAAGCAGCCCAGACCGACATTACATGACCGCGTTCATGAGACTAGTTCTACCGACGTGCTTCGCACACAGGTGGCTTGTGGGTGTCGGTTTCTCCAGTTTTAGTTGAATCGAGTGTGACTACGCCCGGTCCTTGTTGAAGGTTAAAACAGAACACTTGACGAAAAATAATTGTGGTTTTGATGCGTAGGTAAGAACGGTTCTTGCTAGAAGCCCATAGCAGCCACGTAAAAACTTGCAACAACAAAGTAGAGGACGTCTAACTTGTTTTTGCAGGGCTTGATGTGATGTGATATGGTCAAGACGTGATGATATATAATTGTTGTATGAGATGATCATGTTTTGTAACAGTTATCGGCAACTCGTATGAGCCATATGGTTGTCGCTTTATTGTGTGAAATGCAATCGCCATGTAATTGTTTTACTTTATCACTAAGCGGTAGCAATAGTCGTAGAAGCAATAGTTGCCGAGATGACAACGATGCTTTGTTGAAGATCAAGGTGTCAAGCTGGGGACGATGGTGATCATGACGGTGCTTTGGAGATGGAGATCAAAGGCACAAGATGATGATGGCCATATCATATCACTTATTTTTATTGCATGTGATGTTTATCCTTTATGCATCTTATTTTGCTTAGTACGGCGGTAGCATTATAAGATGATCTCTTACTAAATTTCAAGGTACAAGTGTTCTCCCTGAGTATGCACCGTTGCTACAGTTCATCGTGCCGAGACACCACGTGATGATCGGGTGTGATAAGCTCTATGTTCACATACAACGGGTGCAAGCCAGTTTCGCACACGTAGAATACTCGGGTTAAACTTGACGAGCCTAGCATATGCAGATATGGCCTCGAAACACTGAGACCGAAAGGTCGAGCGTGAATCATATAGTAGATATGATCAACATAGTGATGTTCACCATTGAAAACAACTCCATCTCACGTGATCATCGGACATGGTTTAGTTGATATGGATCACATGATCACTTAGATGATTAGAGGGATGTCTATCTGAGTGGGAGTTCTTAAGTAATATGATTAATTGAACTTTAATTTATCATGAACTTAGTACCTGATAGTATTTTGCATGTCTATGTTCTTGTAGATAAATGGCCCCTGCTACTGTTCCGTTGAATCTTAATGCGTTCTTAGAGAAAGCTAAGTTGAAAGATGATGGTAGCAACTACACGGACTGGGTCCGTAACTTGAGGGTTATCCTCATTGCTGCACAGAAGAATTATGTCCTGGAAGCACCGCTAGGTGTACCACCCGCGTTAGCAACTGCAGACATTGTGAATGCCTGGTAGACGCGTGTTCATGACTACTCGATAGTTCGGTGTGCCATGCTTGCGGCTTAGAACCGGGACTTCAACAACGTTTTGAACGTCATGGAGCATATGAGATGTTCCAGGAGTTGAAGTTAATATTTCAAGCAAATGCCCGGATTGAGAGATATGAAGTCTCCAATAAGTTCTACAGCTACAAGATGGAGGAGAATAGTTCTGTCAGTGAACATATACTCAGAATGTCTGGGTACCACAACCACTTGACTCAACTAGGAGTTAATGTTCCTGATGATAGTGTCATTGACAGATTTCTTCAATCATTGCCACCAAGCTACAAAAGCTTTGAGATGAACTATAATATGCAAGGGATGGATAAGACAATTCCCGAGCTCTTCGCAATGCTAAAAGCTGCGGAGGTAGAAATCAAGAAGGAGCATCAAGTGTTGATGGTTAATAAGACCACTAGTTTCAAGAAAAAGGGAAAAGGGAAGAAGGGGAACTTCAAAAATAATGGCAAGCAAGTTGCTGCTCAAGTGAAGAAGCCCATGTCTGGACCTAAGCCTGAGACTGAGTGCTTCTACTGCAAAGGGACTGGTCACTGGAAGCGGAACTGCCCCAAGTATTTGGCGGATAAGAAGGATGCCAAAGTGAAAGGAATATTTGATATACATATTATTGATGTGTACCTTACTAATGCTCGCAGTAGCGCCTGGGTATTTGATACTGGTTCTGTTGCTCATATTTGCAACTCGAAACAGGGGCTACGGATTAAGCAAAGATTGGCTAAGGACGAG
>NW_024120454.1:0-17370 GCF_003073215.2 Triticum urartu
GCCGGCGACGAAGTGCTTCGCTGCCGCAACCTCTCCGACGCCGTCTTCACGCCGACCGTGGACATCGTCCTCTCCGCCGTGGCCGTAGGTGTCCTCCGTCGCCAAGTTAGGGCACGGACGATCGAACTGCTCGGCCTCCTCTTCCACTTCGTCTAGCAGTTCTTCGTGTGGTAAATAAAACCTCCTTTCTACGGCCCCTTTGATCCTATAGATTCATCATTTTCTACCATAAGTGGTTTTTGTTCACACATGTTGGATCCACTTCAAACTGCATCTCATAATATGCCTAGTATATTCACTTATGCTTCACAAAGTAGTTAGATTCCTCACTTGTACTGATCCGTGGATTCGTACAAATCTGGAACCAACTCCTTATCTATGAGTGAATGTCTTCGCACGATGAGGTCAATGTCTTCTAAACTGATTTATCTTCAAAATCTTCTGAGAATGCATATGACCTCTTCCCCTTCCCTCGCACCTTAATGCTGTCACAGGTACATGTCTGTGGGAGAATCCCTTGGTTCTCATAGTCTGCATTCATTTGCAGAATTCTTATAGTATCACATAAATTCTCTAGAAGCCAGTTCCTGTTTGTCCAGCAAGCGAAAGCCTTTGAAGACTTTGAATGTATTGAATCCATTTAGTTTAAAGTTCATGGCTTCAGAGAAATCAGCAAGGAAGGGTGGCAGAAAGCGTCGAGGAGAAACATCAAGAGATCTGCCCAATGACCTCTCAGAGCTGTACAAGACAGATCCTGAAGATGATTACAATCAGCGCAAGACACGAATCCAATGGATTCGACGCTATTGGGCAGAACAGTGGTTCAAGTACAGATTTGTGACAAAGGAATATGCTGAAAAGAATGCCATCAAGCGACCATGGGGAGACATCCTCTACAAAAATCTTCAACCCAGGACCAGAGATGAAGCCATTGAACAAGGCTTCTACCCCTGCATGGTCCGTGGACCACAGCCTGCGGATGCTGACCCATCGTCACTGCTATGGTGTCGTGACGACAATCTGTTTAAGCGCAACTTCCAGTTTGCCCAGAACTCAGCGAAGCAGAACAAGAAGTCTTTGGGATTAGACTTCAACCCTGGTCCCTCTGCTCCCCGTGCCGATGGAACTTGTGAAGCAGAACCCAATCTTATTGGGCCCTTCTACAACTTGGAAGGTCTCATCACCCACATCATAGTTCAAGGGACAGCCGTGCATGAGCCTACAGATGACGCTGAATCAGATGAAGCGCCTGCAGCGCCGAAGCCAAAGAAGCAGCCTAAAGCTTCAAAGCCTGCCTCTGCGCCAAAAATCTCACGGGTGAAGCCACTGGCAACTGCACCTCCTGAAGACAGTGTGCAGTCTGAAGATTTGTCACGCATCTCCAAGCCCTAGAAAGTCAATATGCCTCTGCTACACACCGGCCAAGAACTGACAGCTGCTGCTGTTCTGCGTAATGATGCCATCGATCTGTCCAGTGATGAAGATCTTGCAGATGACGCTCTTGAGCAACTAATCAAGAGCAAAAAAGAAGCAGAAATCTTCAATAATCTGCCTCTTTTTGACGTGGCAATCATCCAAAACTTCATTGATGAATGGTTTGACACGCCCAACATCAGCTCCGAAGATCTACAACTACCCATTGGCCTCAGTGTCGCCTTCCATGGCGCCATTGCTTCAGAGTTGGCTATCGCCCAGCGCATTGTTGAACTGAAGCAGTAGATTGACTTTGAGAAATCTCAGTTCAAGAAGCATATGGCCAAGCTCAGCGTGCAAGAGGTGAAGAACTTCAAGATTATGCTGCACGAGCTCAAAGAAGACTTCCTCAAGAAACGTACAAAAACTCAGGGTTCTCGTGAGCGCATGAAGGTCCTGGCTGACAAGTGTGTCCAAGGCTACAACGAGGCTGAGAAGCGCAAGGCCCTTGGGCGTCCGGGCATCGACCCAAGGATGGCTGCAAAGTAGAAGAAGAAGAAGCTCGCTATGGCCGAACCCACCCCAAGGCAGGAAGCAGATCCCATTGTCTTCCCAACTAGCATGACTGGCTCGAAGCCAAAGGCCAGGTCAACCGCTTCAGAATTGAAGAAGACGAGGACTGTTGAGGCTGAAGCCAGAAAGAGGAAACATTCTAAAGCCTCTGATGCTGCTCCCTCCAAGAAGAAGAGGAAGACCAAGAAGGAACGGGCTGCTCCCACAGAGCCCTTGATTGTTGAACCCATCTCCATGGTTCGCCCTGAAGCTGAACCTCATGAGCGCCAACTGACTATCCATGAGCCTGCTTTCACAGGGGCTCATGAAGCTGAAGACTTTCCAGCAGCTGATCTCATCGCTGCTGAAGACATTGGTCACCATGACCATGTTGAAGATGATGCAGTTCTTTCTCAACTAGAGCACCAACAGGTATCATCACGTGTGCTCACGCACAGCGAGCTCATCAGCATTGGTCGTCCTCTGACGCCAATTGCTCAGGATGAATCATGGACTGATCACCCACAAGCACAAGAGGAAGAAGACTTTGAGGCCCAGCCAACTCCAACTCTACAAGCGTCGCCAGCGTTACGCAGGCTTCGCAAAGGACCAAGGCCTTCAGTCTCTGAGTCTGAAGCTAAAGCTGCTGAAGACATTACGGCTGCATCAGCCGATGAAGAAGAAACCCCAAGGGCTGCTACACCCCCGTCTCACCAAGAAGCTGTTCTCGAGGAGAACGTGACTGTGACAGACCCTCCAGCTCATCAAGTGGAGGTTGAGAATTTTGAGGCTGCCACCGATGCCACTGACGCTGTCATGGCTGAAGCCAATGTGGAGCCTACACCAACAAAAGCACCAGAAGTCAGCGAAGCCAATGATGCTACCGCTTCTGTTCCTCAGTTTGACTATCATGTTGAGCACAGGCCTCAGGTACAGAAGCCAATCCCCAGATTGCCCAGGTTTCTAGGTCCTGCATCAGCACCTGGATCCTTCAATGTCAATGGCTTCAAATCAGACAACACCTTCTTCAATAGCTCCAAGAACCCCTACTCAAGGGAAAGAATATCTTCGGATCGGTTCTGGAGCTATCCGCAGCGAAGCTATTACTCCTGCATTCTATACAATCAAGGTCGCATCTTCCCACATAAGCGTCTTGACATCGAAGCAATAGCTGGTCTGCCCTGTCTGGAAGAAGCTCTGGATTGCTTCAAAGAGGTTGGATTGCTGCCATTTGTCACCGACCAAGAGCACTGGAATGAAGAGTTGCTGATCCAATTCTATGCCACACTTCACATCCATGGGTACAACAGAGATCCGAAGACTTGGGTCCTGGAGTGGATGACAGGAAATGTTCATCACGAAGACAAAGCCTTTGATATCATTGAGCTCACTGGTCTACCCACTCCTGGCGATCTCTAGCGATCTCTACGAACATGGCTGTCAGCTTCACAGTGAAGCTGTGGAGAGCATCTTTCAGAAGCCTGAACCTAACATGAGTCAGATGCTCAGTATGATGAAGCCATTGCCCCAAGATGTTGCATATCCAAAGGAGTTCTTCGTTGAAGACCTTGAGTATCTGCCAATGACTATTTATCACATCATAAGGCAAACTCTCTGGCCCATCAAAGGGCATTCTCTACATGCCAAGCTGGAAGGTGCAATGAAGACTGGTCTTCTATATTCTTCATGCCAAATGCTTCAATGCACAGGATTTCTTCATCTGCCAACTTGCTGCATCAGGCTCTGATCTTTTTGGCTTGAAGTTCTACGCTCCATGGATAATGCGGCTGATTAAACTTCACTCCGCTATCTCATATCAGCCATGTGCTCGCAATCATCGGATCTTTCTGCCTGATGCGGATATGTCTGTTGAAGCCATTTATCCTAAGCCTGCCAAGGAACCTCTAAGTCTTCAGAATGCGGAGCATCAAAGTTTTTCTCAGAACATTGAAGGAGTTGAAGCTGTCACTCGTGTATATCCTTTGGCTGGAACTACACGTGCACCACATCCTGCCCTTACTTAAGCCACCGATAGCACAATTGCCCAACGACCTAAGAAGCGCACTCGTGTTCTCAATGACCGAGAGCTTCTGGTGGCTCTTCATCAGAAACAGGATAGGCATCATGACTGGCTGAAGCGCCAAATGCAAAGCCTCTTGGTGGATATCAACCGTATTCGCAATCTTGCCACCAAGAATGCCTTTGTTGCACATGAAACCTCTTGACGCACATGGAAAGGGCTGACGCTTATGTGCTCTGAAGATGATCTTCAAGAGGATGGTTTCTCTGAACGCTTCAAGTTTGACTCCACACCTCCTCGAAGGGTAGTGCTGCGACGAACTCCATCTCTTGAAGACTCTGAGTTCTCTTCCTCTGATGCAACTATGAATGCCAGAGTGATTGAGGATGAAGACGATGCTACTTCACCGCCACCTCCATCAGCACACTTCGACACTGCTCCAAGTTCTTCTGCACCGCCGAACACCACCGAAGACCCTGCTGCTTCACCTACTCTTCATGGGAACGAGTAGATGCTCTATGTCTTCAAAAATTTTTGGTCCTTACTGACAAAAGGGGGAGAAGCATATGAGTTTGATAGTCTTCAAGCGGGTCCATATGGACGGTTGCTTTGTATTTTGCTTCGTGTTTACAACTCTCGTTTTGCTACATTTGGTTCTTTGAGTTGTAACACTTAAACTCGATGGTCGTCTGCTACTTATTTGCTACTTCGTGATGCAACGATAAATTCCGCATGTGCGACGATAAATTCCGCACTTAGATCATTTTGCAGACGTCCATTTTCCATTATGCATGTCATTATCTTCACATACCTTCACATGCATAGTGGATTGTCATCATAAGTTGAAGAGGATCTCCACGAGTACAACCTGCCATGTGCATTTGCATTCCAAAAGCAAATTAACTTACATGCACATCTTCAGGAGGAGCCCTTGCAACTTATGAAGACAATTCCTTATCCTTTACAATTTCACAGATTATATTCCCCGTTGAAAACTTCAACTAGTTTGTCATCAATCACCAAAAAGGGGGAGATTGTAAGTGCATCTAGTGCCACCCCTAGTTGGTTTTGGAGTATTGACAACAAACCTAGTCGAGTGACTAATGTGTTTGTGAAGAGTGATTGGGCGAGGTCTGTGTGACCTTAGCTCAAGGGGAATACGGTGAGGACTGGGTGTCCTGAGCTGCGTGTTCAGGATAGGGTGTCCGGGACTGTGTATCCTCAGGTTTAAATACCTAGCCGCCCTAACCAGACGTACAGTTGTCACAGCAACTGGAACTGGTCCAACAAATCATTGTCTTCAACGAGTCACTGGTTTCATCCTTCCCTTCCCTTTACTTACTGTTGGTCCTTGTGAAGTCATTGTATGATTGCACTATCTTTTGTCTTCACTGAGTGACTGCGTGTTCTGTTTGGCTTCTTAATATCTTCCTACCTGATCCTTACTACCTAACTGCTATTAGTCATTGTGCTTTCACTTCATTGAATACATGACTATGGTTTACCTAGTGTAGTCTACCTTCCGCTGCAAGGTAATAGGTTTATTTCTATCGTTTATCTTCGAAACTTCCACATTTTGAAGACTTTTATAAAAATCGCCTATTCACCCCCCCCTCTAGTCGACATAACGCACTTTCAGATTTATAGAGCCGCACATGAAAGCCCATGAGTGAGACACGCCGCCTCAATTATTTGCCGAGTTGTTGGTCGAAATCACTAATTGAGGAGTACTCATTGCAAAGATTACTCTCACATTCCCAGGTTGCAACAAGTGGCGCGCTGCATGTGCGTCACTTGTCGCAACATGGGAATTTTCTCTTTTCGTAGATTTATTTATTCAAAACATTTTATCTTTAAACCGTGCGTCCAAATCTCAAACCATGTTCACCTTTGGATTTCTCGCGTCAAGATCTTGAAAATTAGATCCCATTTTGATAGATTTTGATGAACCTATTTTTACGAAGACATAGTACTGTATCATTCACGCGCTATATTATCTGGTCAGGGTGAACCGGCATCCCACAAGACACCGTCTCGAATAAAAATATTTCTTTGGGCAACAAGTCACTATCGACCAAATGATGGATTTTTATTCATGTGCCGTGCAACATCACAATACGATACTACTGTATGTATATGTGTGTGTGCAGGCACGAGGCGCATATGCGTGCTAGCCGACCACGGGCGTCTGGACCACGACCTGGTCGCCGCATCCGACACCACAACCACACGCCATCCAAGAATCTTTGCTGTCAAAGTTTCTGAACTTCACCACCAGTATATTTACAAAAACGGTGTGAAGTTGTAGAATGTAATGGTCAAAGTAGCATCTTCAAGACTTTGAGAAATCAAAATATCAGGTAAAAAAGCACATATGGAGTATTAGCGAATACAAATGTGATGGAGTATTTATTTTCATTAAGGCAAGGCTGAGCAACTCATGGATTCTTATATCCTCGTCAAAGCTGAGACCCCGTTTATATGGCCTATTAGTTTTATCTATGAGCTCCGACATTTAGCAGCAGAGGCTGCTTCCTGTATCCGTGCTAAAACAATGTGCATTCCTGTTTTCGTTTTCCATGAGGCTGGGAAAAGGGTGATGAAAAATCATTTGATGTCATATGAATTCGAAAAAAGGAAAACTAAGCATCATATCCTAAGGAGCTTACACCGACTAATTGCTGAATTCCTCTGACTGTCAAAATTGCAACTAATAGAGATCACCTGTCATTCAACAATTCAACCAATAGGCACGCCAATTTTTTTTGTTCTAATTTGATTTATAGAGCCGCACATGAAAGCCCATGAGTGAGACACGCCGCCTCAATTATTTGTCGAGTTGTTGGTCAAAATCACTAATTGAGGAGTACTCATTTTAAAGATTACTCTCACATTTCCAGGTTGCAACAAGTGGCGCGCTGCATGTGGGCCACTTGTCGCAACCTGAGAATTTTCTCTTTTTCGTTGATTTATTTATTCAAAACATTTTATCCTTAAACCGTGCGTCCAAATCTCAAACCATGTTCATCTTTGGATTCCTCGCGTCGAGATCTTGAAAATTAGATCCCATGTTGATAGATTTTGACGAACCTATTTTTACGAAGAAAACCGGACGAAAAAACCAGACCGGGAGCACGGTTTTTTCCCTTTCTGAAAGAGGCACGCCCGTGCCTCTCACGAAATCACAACTATGCATATCGCGGAAGCAAAACCGCGCCTCTCACAAAAGAAAAAGAAAAAAGAAAAAAATGCATTTTTTTATTTCCGGGAGGCACGGCCGTGACTCTCATAAAAGTACAACCATGCCTCTCGTGAAAGAAAAAAACATAAAACGTGTCTTTTTTTGTTTCCGAGAGGCATGGCCGTGACTCTCGCAAAAGCACAACCGTGTCTCTCGCGGAAGCAAAATCATGACTCTCGCAAAAGAAAAAGAAAACAGAAAACGTGTTTTTCCGTTTCCGAGAGGCACGGCCGTGACTCTCGCGAAAGCACAACCGTGCCTCTCATGGAAGCAAAACCGTGACTCCCGCGGAAGGAAAAAAATAAAAAACACGTTTTTTTCCGTTTCCGAGAGGCACGGCTGTGACTCTCGCGAAAGCAAAACCGTGACTCTCGCGGAATCAAAACCGCGACTCTCGCTAAAGGGAAAAAAAGAAAACGCGTTTTTTCGCGCAAACTGTTTTTTGGTCCAAATGTTAAGGAAGACCGGTGGAAGACCAAAACGTTGAAAAAATCTAAAAAAACCGTTTAAAAAATCAAAAAGGCATGCGGAAAAATAAAATAAAAACAAATTCGGAGGAAGTGCCCAGAGCGTGACACGTCGCGGGCGGCTGAGAGCGCGCCAAGTAGTGTTGATTGTTGTGAGGCTTTCGAAGGAGCGCTCGTTAACTAGTTGCTCCTGTTGTTGGTCACAAATCTCGGCAAACTATGTCTTTGCCGAATAGGCCCACTCGGCGATACAGTGCCCAGGCAAGCCCGAGCGGCCCATGTTTGCCAAGATCCCGGCCTTCCTTCCAGAGAAGGACACGTGGCTTCTTCGCCGAGATGTGTTCTCGGCAAACTTGTTTTACCGAGTGGCGTACTCAGCAAAGATGAAGTCATATATTCTGTTTTATTTGTGTCTACATCAGCCATGGAACAAAAGACATATAAAGAGCAAAAAATTGTCCGCAGACAGTACCACGTCATAGGCAATCCATAAGAATCATAACAAGTTCAATATTCTTCATCAAATTAACTAAAGCATCATAACAAGTCTAAAGCTCTTCATCAAACTAACTAAAGCATCACTAGAAGTCTCAAATAGTCACTAAAACCTCAATGTGACCCATTTGTGTTACATGGACCACACAAGCATCAAACTAATAAAGATCACAAGTAGGACAAAGAGATTCTTCATCCACTTCCACCCGGTCTGATTTCTTCCTACTTGGAGGAAATACATGGAGTAAGGATGCTCTGACTCGTCTCTAGTATCATATCCTTTGTAGAAATTGTCTTTGTAACGATTGACTTGTTCATGGCATGCTTTCCATGAATCATGGACTCCTGGATGTGTACCTGAATACACCACATACCACCTCATCTACAAAAGGGAGAATAACAAAATTTCAACACATAACAAAGCGTTAGAAAAACACATGCATGAATACATATATAAGCAATATAAGGCTTCATGATTCATATACCAAAAGCATTAGAAGTTGTCATCCAAGTCCACGTCATCATCTACATAAGTACACCATCCCTACATCATCATCAAGCTATCAAACACATTACTACAAGAATGCAGCTCTACTCCGAGGCATAGTCAGTGAAGCCAGTGATCGTGGAGTGAGAAGAGGCGGGGTTATCCCCCACATTGGAGGAGCAAGCGTTGTCTGGAATGATGCTGAGTGGCGGGCGAACCCTCACCTTACGTGGCGGGCCCTCACTCTCCTTAGTAGGTGGATTCTTCTTGGACCGATCCTAAAAATGCTTTAGTAGGATGAGCTAGGGGTGCTCCTTAAGGATCAAATCTATATGAATTCAGGAGCCATTGGAACAATGTAGGATCTACACTTTCTTCAGTGAATAAGCAAAACATAATTATGGAAAAACTATAATGAACAGAAAATTAAAACAGCATATGATGAACAAGATTCATATAAGTATTTCGTACATTTCGTTCTTTCTGTGCAATCATGTCGAGAAAACGAGAAGCAATGGTTCTTCGATACATTGTCTTTGTTGCACAAGACTCTGCAGTCGTTGCAAATTGGGCACTACAAAAGTACCAACAGACAATTTAGTACTCGGATATGATATGAGCGAGACTAACAAGGATAGATCATCATTTATCTCCATATGAACTGCATTGGGGTCGACTGCGGTTTTTTCGTGGTTCGATTTGGATGGGCAACCTCCACAACCAATGGGAAACGGTGTCGTCCTCGTGGACAATTGTCGCCGTGGACATCCTAGAAATGGTAGCACGAACGTCTGGTAGAAGTGTGAGCAGGACAGATCTACGGGAGGAGAGTAGAAATAAAGAAGAAGATGGGGAAAGAAGACTGAGAAAGATGAGCCACCTATCTCTGTGCCCTGCAAATATTAATGATAGGCAGTAATAAATGATTAGCAAGTGATCCAGAAAAATAGGCACAAGTTCTGACAACGAAAACTGAATACACAGTGTAAATTTCGTGACAGACATGTCGGTTTCGTAGGCTGTAAGCTGGCAGAACAAAAAAAACATTAATGCACTGAAAATAAAACAAAATGATAGGAAACACAGTGCACTTTGAAGAAGGAAAATAAAATGTATGTGGTCTAAGGCCTAAGATTAAGAGTATGGCATCGAACTCTTTTCATAAATGAATATTTGACAGTACGACGACTGAACTGTTCAAGAATAAAAGGATGCATATTTCACGCAACAGAACAGAAAAATGTGGAATGAGAAAAACAATTTTTGATGCGAAGAATGATTGAATCAATGAGCAGATAGGACAGTAGGAACGCATGAGCGGAGATGAGATAAAAGAAACAAAACAAATATAAATGATGAGACGGAAAACAGAAGTCGAATATAAGAGAAGAACAAGACAGAGACGTAGGAAGAAGAAGGTGAACAGTTAAGGAACTCGTGGAACGGTGTACATAACATACCAGGGATGTAAGGACATCTAATAGCTAGACAGATGTATAACAAGGGTCGGGCAACGTATATGTATAAAATAAAAAGGTATACTGTCCCATACTCCAACAGTTAAAGACTTCTCATCCATATTCAAGCCATTTTCTCCCCAAACATGTGGACAGACATATCAACTCGTCGTCAGGAGTTGGCGCAGGTGCGTGCCCCCGCACTTGCGTACCCCTGCGAGTTTCAGACGGACAGACTTGAAAATAACTTCACCATGTGCAAACTTATTACCCCTGATCACCAGTGATATATACTAGTAGTGTCATCTTTGCAGTTCCTTTCTCAGAAGTCAGTTCACATGCGTGCATGCACGCACACGTGAGATTCTTCCAACTTGTGATCCTAATCAAACACATGTTAGGACCTTCTGTTGGTGAGTGTGTGAAGAAAGCATCACTTGGAATGACTGGCATCGTGAAAACATCTCTAACATGCATAGTCCGTCAAGCACGAATGACTTGCCTGGTCAGGGAACGTGGAGGCGAGAGATTAGCTTTGCCCGAGAGGTCAAAATCCAGAGCCTAGGCATGCGTCGGTTGCAGCCTGGATGCTACTGGACGGTTTCACAAAGAACGCACACATAGATGAGGAGCGAGCTACACCCAAAAAGTTGTGTCCCTTCGCACAGGATGACCCGGCACCTCCTTGGCTCTTGGCGACACAGGCATTGATCACAGAACTCATCCCTTATGACCTCCAGGCCTATAGGAGATTCTTGATTTTCCTTGTACTCCATTCAAATGTTCGCGATCAAATAAAGAAATAGTATTTTCTCACCTCCTATTGCATAACTTAGATACAACCAACTGAAGTAGTTGTATGATAGCTTGTTGGTTGATGATATAGTCATTTTACCACAAAAGACTTACGTACAACTTGTCACAGACAACCTAACAAGAATGTATTATTGAATTGATTACTTGGTATGGAGCCAATTATGTAATTACCAAAGAGATCTATGCATCCAAGACTGTACATTCTGCAGGTCTCTCTCGGAATTGAACTAGAGAGTTGATTAAGATATAGGGCAAGACCTTGCAGCCTTATGAGATTGCATATACTGGGCGAGATACTACCCAAAAAGTTGTGTCCCTTCGCACAGGATGACCCGGCACCTCCTTGGCTCTTGGCGACACAGGCATTGATCACAGAACTCATCCCTTATGACCTCCAGGCCTATAGGAGATTCTTGATTTTCCTTGTACTCCATTCAAATGTTCGCGATCAAATAAAGAAATAGTATTTTCTCACCTCCTATTGCATAACTTAGATACAACCAACTGAAGTAGTTGTATGATAGCTTGTTGGTTGATGATATAGTCATTTTACCACAAAAGACTTACGTACAACTTGTCACAGACAACCTAACAAGAATGTATTATTGAATTGATTACTTGGTATGGAGCCAATTATGTAATTACCAAAGAGATCTATGCATCCAAGACTGTACATTCTGCAGGTCTCTCTCGGAATTGAACTAGAGAGTTGATTAAGATATAGGGCAAGACCTTGCAGCCTTATGAGATTGCATATACTGGGCGAGATACTACCCAAAAAGTTGTGTCCCTTCGCACAGGATGACCCGGCACCTCCTTGGCTCTTGGCGACACAGGCATTGATCACAGAACTCATCCCTTATGACCTCCAGGCCTATAGGAGATTCTTGATTTTCCTTGTACTCCATTCAAATGTTCGCGATCAAATAAAGAAATAGTATTTTCTCACCTCCTATTGCATAACTTAGATACAACCAACTGAAGTAGTTGTATGATTGGTGGAATAGTTATTGTATTACTTGAGCCTCGTGGGCATATATATATACAATGAACATCTTCGAGTACAAGGCAAGGTAGAATAATATGCTACGCTATCCAAGCATTCCTAATAATCATGATACTCAACAGTTGATTTTGTTGAGGTTCAAGAACGAGAGGCAAAAGAGGTTACTGAGATGAGAAGCGAGCCATACATACAAGGTAAACGCCCGACAACTCAACAGTGGTGGCATGCTGATATGCTGGTTACTCGAGGCGACAACCCAGTTGCAGTTACCAGGTGTCCAGTTGCCTCTTTGCCATTGGTCATCCTTGCTAAAGAAGCAACCAAGATGACCGGTGGCAGTACTACGAGGATACGATACTGAAACATGATGATGAAATATTCCATTGAGGTGACATTGAGGTCCTCAACTAGAACGTAGGTGTATGTGCCCGAAATGTATAAACAAATGTAGTTTTATGGGGGTTTTATGGATATCTTCTACAGTATAACTAATGTTCAGCCCCCCCGCCCCGCCCACAAAAAAATTTCAGGGGTGTGGGCCCCTCAACCAGATTTCTTCCAATCAAATTATCCCAGCTAAGCATCCACGTTGATTCCATATTTATTTCCCCCGTACGTGTAGCTTTGCTCTTATGGGTCACGCGAAGGGAGAACGGACAGCTTGGCACTTTACTAGGGAGGGCCAATGACGTGGTTGCTTAAACCGCCGCATCTTTGCTAGGTTGCGTCCTTCTCCTCTGCGTTCATCAATGGGTGATCTAACCGTCATGATGAAGCCATTGTCTTGCGCTCGCCGTCCGGGTGGACCACGTTGCGCGAGACACCGACGAAATCCTCGCTAGCCAGTACATGTGGGAGGGAGAGAGGATCCTAGCCAGCGGCGAGATGGTGATTGATGACGATGTCATTGTTGTTGGCTTATGGGGAAGCACCGTCTTGTCGGCAACTCGGCATCGATTAACCCTTGCTTCAGACGATGACGTGGTGTAGGATTTTATGGATGGAGGGTCGCGCCGAATGATGGGGGTCATGCTACGTTGGAGGCTGTGGCGGCCATCCTTGAGCATGCACTGGTGCAGAACCGTCCAATGCAAACGGTTTAAGCACTCAGCATAGGCATTTTTTCCAGTAGTGACATCTATGGGTGTTCCCTTTGGGATAGCAAATTTGATGTGCTGCACTCTCATCCCTCTTCTCTTTAAACTTCGTTGGTTCGCTGACTGAGCGTGAAGGAGATTGGGGGTTCCACTAATTGACCCCGACGATAGTCCCTTTTCGACTCCGAAGAGGAGCTCGTCTTCGACTCCGACTAGATGGTGTCGGGACGCCAACATAGTTAGAATAATTTCGAATAGCTGCCTTGCCTATCTATCTAGTCGTGTATGTGTATGATATATCTATTACCCTGTGCTTAGAGCCATGAACATGGCAGGGAGATACTTGAAAATAACTTCACCATGTGCAAATTTATTACTAAATATGATTGTGTCCATCATGATGATGTAGAGGCCGGATCTTCCCCTTCTAAAAAAAAGGTCTGCTACTTTTTGGTGATTTCAATTAAGTTGTAAGATTAGCATGCTGTCATTTAATCGATGGTGGGATTTAGCAGCGCTATGTGGTTTCTATTTGCATGTTATTTTTCATCCATATATTGAGCCTTGCATCAATAAAATGAGGTGCGTGCATGGAATGATTCAAAGACTGGGATAATGACCCTTCCGTTGCATAAAACGAGTGTACAAGTGGTTATTAATATATGTTCACACAGGCTTCTAGCTAGTTAGTGACGTAGAAGCATATTTCACTCAAGATTGAAATAGCTCGGCCCGAACTTGAGACTTGTGGTACTTGGTAGATCAAAGTGCCCAGATTTTGACAATTTTGTAGCTCCACCACTGCCCCCTCGGACTTCTCTGTTTCTTTCACATGGCGACCCCTTTCAACACGGAGTTGCAAGGCTCTTTGATTCATAAGGGCATTTCTAACATATCCCTTAAAAATAGCAGAGAATCTGATGGAGTAAACCTTCCGTGGAGTATATTTAATACACTAAGTTTTGATCGGTTCTAGCCGATCTCCTAAATTTAGCGGAGTAAAGTTACTTTTTGGCTTATGCATTTCGTCGAACACCTGCCATGCGTGTCTGCGACAATGGTGACCACGCCGAAAACGCTGGTGGCCACTGATGCGCGCCACGCCACAGGTTTCCACCCGGTGCTCTCGCTGTGCCGCACCATGACTGGCCACAGTCACGGTCGTGCTTGTGCTCGGTGAGGATGGTGGGCCGCGTTGGGGTCGCGCGTTGTAGCGCGGCCGCCCTTTTTGAGAAGCCTATGCATACATGGCAATTATCCGGTTCATTCATGCATGCACGAGCTGGCTTCTAGTCCTGTCGCAACAGGGCCTGTATGGTACGTATAGTACAGGCAAGCATGGCATGAGGTACTGGCCTGGTGTAGCAGAGGAGAGCAGACACTGCCGAGGCGCTTTTGCACACCTCTCCTGCGTACGACCACAGATACAACGATTAACTTGAGCGACTGTCCAGGAAGGTTTTCCCGAGTGCCGTTGGTTGATCCGCTGAGTCGTTGAGGTGAGATGAGCTTCAACGTGTGCCCTGTGTTGCGTGCAGAGGAGAGCGTCGGTGTAGCCGTCCGACACGTCCACTGAAGCGGCCCTTGCAGCAGCGGTGGCGCGCAGGAGCAGCAGAGAGAGAGAGCAGAGATTTTACTTCGACCCGTTTTGATGGAGTATATTTAAGGAAACGGTTGGGGCCGGGGTAAATTTTTACACCCTTACAGCGGATAAGGGATCGGTCAGGTCCCGGTTAGAGGAGTAAAACCGTATTTTGGCCCCTCTAACTAGTTATAAGAGATTGGTTAGAAATGCCTTAAGTAGGTTAGTTGTTCAGTAGTTTAATGGTTCATATAGGGAGTGAGTACTATTTCCTCCGTTTCTGAATATAAGACCTTTTAAAAATTCCCATATGTAGTACATACAGAGAAAAATATGTAAATATATACTCTAAAATATGACTATACATTTTTCTATGTAGTCGGCATTGAAATCTTTAAAAGAGCCTATATTTAGAAACTGAGGGAGTAATTTAATTGGACTAAACTACTACTCACTGTCTCGCTTCCTATATGAATAGCCCTTGTGATGTTCAGTAGTTTAACTACGTTCTCCATTAGGCTCTTCGATTCGTAAGTAGGTTAGTTTGTTGGGAAAGACTGTCGAACCACAAACCATGCATGCTCGGTCATTCCAAAAACTAAACTAAAAATATGCATGCTCGGTCAAAAACTTAGGCTAAATTTCAGAAAAAGAAAAGAAAAATAAATAAATTAGTCTAAACTCTCTTGAACCAGTGGGCCTGAACCTGATGTTATAGACGTAACAACTGAACCCTATGCTAGACGCTTTTCTTCTTGCTAGACCTGAACATGATGCAGTGATGCTAGATTGCTAGAGAAGAAAATTATGGAAAACATACTGCTGTATCATCCACGTATTGAAACCTGCTTTCAAATGTTGGATTTTATTCATTCATCCCACAAGACCCTGCCTCAAATTGAAACATGCTTTGAAATGTTGGATTTTATTCATATGCTGTGCAACTGCAGCAACGCAAATATGATACTACTGTACGTATCCGTGTGCAGTCACAAGGGTCAAGGGGTGCATGCGGCCTAACCGACGACGGGCGTCTGGACGACGACGCCGGTCGCCGCGTCTGACACCACGACGACACGCCAGGGGTGCGGGCCCGGCGGCCAGGGGCCCGTGCCTATGTACAAGGAGATGGAGACGTCAGGCCTGTCCTTGCTGATCTGGAGCGCTGCGTCGTGCGCCGGCCAGCCCACCACCTCCGGCCACGACGCCTTCTTGCTGCCGGCGACGGCACCCGCGGGCACACTCCTCCCCATATTGCCCGGTGCTACTGAAACTTTCATCGGCTTGTGGCTGATGAATATGGAAGTACCTAGTAAGCCACATTTGATGCTACTTTATAGACGCAAATTTCTTCCACAGAAAGAGGTGGTAAGATGACGGGTTGCATCATGTCATCATCAATAAAAGATAAGGATTATGGGTTGCATGGCGGACACCGCCGTCCTTTGTTGGCTGATGGCCAGCGTCGGTTACTAGGAGAGGAGAGCATGCAGCCCTTCTCATTCTCCTTTCTTTCTAGGAAAAGCAGGAAGAAACTTGATGACTCGTGCAGACTACCGAGCACATCGAGGATAGCCAAGCACGTGTTCAGACTGGTGTCTCTTCTACTACGTATTACCCAACCCACCTATCATCATTCACAATTGCAGCCGTACGCACTTTGAGGTACCAACGTCGCAGCGAGAGACTGGAAATAACTTCGCCGTACGCACTTTACTACTACCCTCACAGAGTCCATGAGCACAAGCCATATATATCATCTTCGCAGCTCTGTGCTTACAAATAGATGACACACAGGAACATAATATGTGGGGAAACAATTTTCGTGACCTGCAATTCTCAACCGATCCTAGCCCCGCACCTCTTAAGTAGGTTTTTTCGTTCAGTAAGCGTATGAAGAAATAATCACTGGGTTGATGTTGATGCGATTGTGGTGCACCCAAGCACAGCTTCGGAATGGGTGGCATCGTGAAGTATCTTTAACTTCCTCAGTCCACTAGTCAAGAAGTGCCGATGCAGCCTGGAGAAAGTTCGGATTGGCTTGCCTAGCCTGGATCAGTCCAAATGAAATGTTAGCCCGACCCAAGCGCTACCCTCTACTGTTGGCTTTGGTCCCGGCTGGGTGTACGGCTTTGTCTGGACGGTTGCTTTCCGTCGAGGAGTCGCACGCACACACCTTGCTCCTCATGCGTTTCTGGCCGGCTGATACTTTTGGCCAATACAAGCGTTGATACGAGGGAGGCTAGTTTGCAAGGTAGCAGGTGGATGTATTCCGCCGAGATCGATCTACCTATTTCACGGGGGCGATCTTATGGCTAAAGGCCCGTATCAACCCTTAGATGTTTATTGCTTTTGATCTGGTGTTTATAGGGGGAAAATGTACAGGTCTATATAGTACTATACCTATCCTACCTATACACAAACGATCCGGTCAGGGCTACATGTCCGTGCCGAACTCAATTGCTTTTTTGGCGCCAGCTCCAATAATATCGTTTACCCATGATTTTTTGCGCATGGGCCTGGCGCACTGAAGCATCTTATGTGCAAAAAGAAACAGTTTTTTTAATTTTCTACTGTTTGTTTGAATTTTACTGTTCATCAAGTGTAGATGAGCCCGAGCTCCGAATTGATTATGTACTTCACTTGTTGATAACATTGACCTTGCCGCATTGCATCAACTATATATGTTCCAGCCTTGGTTTTTGAACCCCCCCCCCCCCCCCCCACACCAAAACAC
>NW_024120455.1:0-9063 GCF_003073215.2 Triticum urartu
GCCAGGGAGGAGTCCTACTCCTACCGGGAGTAGGACTCCCTCCTTTCCTTGTCCAACTAGGAGAGGGGGAAGGAAGGGAGAGAGGGGAGAAAGGAAAGGGGGGGTGCAGCCCCTGCCTCCTTGTCCAATTCGGACTAGAGGGGGAGGGGCGCGCAGCCTGCCCTGGCCGCCCCTCCTCTGCTCCACTTTGGGACCATGAGGCCCATTAACCCCCGGGGGGGTTTCGGTAACCCCCGGTACTCTGTTTTATATCCGATAACTCCCGGAACCATTCCTGTGCCCGAATATAGTCGTCCAATATATCAATATTTATGTCTCGACTATTTCGAGACTCCTCGTTATGTCCGTTATCACATCCGGGACTCCGAACAACCTTCGGTACATCAAAATATATAAACTCATAATGAAACTGTCATCGTAACATTAAGCGTGCGGACCCTACGGGTTCGAGAACAATGTAGACATGACCGAGACATGTCTCCGGTCAATAACCAATAGCGGAACCTGGATGCTCACATTGGATCCTACATATTCTACGAAGATCTTTTATTGGTCAGACCGCATAACAACATACGTTGTTCCCTTTGTCATTGGTATGTTACTTGCCCGAGATTTGATCGTCGGTATCTCATTAGCTAGTTCAATCTCATTACCGCAAGTCTCTTTACTCGTTCCGTAATACATCATCCCGCAACTAACTTACTAGTTGCAATTCTTGCAAGGATTATGTGATGTGCATTACCGAGAGGGCCCAGAGATACCTCTCCGACAATCAGAGTGACAAATCCTGATCTCGAAATACGCCAACCCAGCAAGTACCTTCGGAGACACCTGTAGAGCACCTTTATAATCACCCAGTTACGTTGTGACGTTTGGTAGCACACAAAGTGTTCCTCCAGTAAACGGGAGTTGCATAATCTCATAGTCATAGGAACATGTATAAGTCATGAAGAAAGCAATAGCAACAAACTAAACGATCAAGTGCTAAGCTAACGAAATGGGTCAAGTCAATCACATCATTCTCCTAATGATGTGATCCCGTTAATCAAATGACAACTCATGTCTATGGTTAGGAAACATAACCATCTTTGATCAACGAGCTAGTCAAGTAGAGGCATACTAGTGACACTCTGTTTGTCTATGTATTCACACATGTATTATGTTTCCGGTTAATACAATTCTAGCATGAATAATAAACATTTATCATGATATAAGGAAATAAATAATAACTTTAGTATTGCCTTTAGGGCATATTTCCTTCAGATTGTACATCTAGTTGAGCGACAACAAGCTCCAGAGGAGATCTCTTCAGGGAGATACGATAGTTCCATCATCCTCGAAAGATTGGCAAGTACATTTTGGTCTTCTAGCTGGGCAACTAATATCGAAAACAACTTGCGGCCACAACTATTAGAAAAGGACTCACGGACTTCGGCGGGGATAAGTAGAAGGATGTGAAGCATGTAGTGCTAGCAAAAGCCATCGATGGAGGTGGTGTAGAGATCTTTGGAGGAGTTACTCGCCTGATTGTATGGAAAGCACCACCGCCATCAAGATATCTAGTTGTATTCAGTTCTCTAGCGGTAGGCTTTTGTTGGTGCTTTTAGAGAGCTCTTTCATGTTTGCACAAATTTTACAACCAGCGCGGTGAATATATCAACAATTTTATTTGTCGGATTCACATATTCTTTACCAGCCGGATTCCCTTAGGCTTCGCATATTCTATATCAACATGATTCTAAAATTTAGGGAAAGCACACAGAAATAGTACTCCCTCCGGTCCTTTTTAGTCTGCATATAAGTTTTGTCCAAAGTCAAAACATCTCTACTTTGACCAAACTTATAAGAAAAATATCAACATTCACAATGTCAAATCAACATTTTTAGATTTATTATGAAACGTAGTTTCATAGTATATATTTGGTATTGGAGATGTTGATACTTTTTAATATAAATTTGGTCAAACTTTGTGAAGTTTGACTTGACAGAAATCTAATACACAAAGTAAAAAGGACAGGAGAGAGTACAGGATAACATGCATGAGATAGTGATGAGCATTTGTATTTTTCTCTCGAGCTATAGATTGAATTTGTTTTCTATGGAGTTTATGATAGTATAATATTATTGTCATAAAACATTGGAATGTGGATTTTGTACTATGGAGGGCGCATGTTCCTAGTATTACAATTTTCAATACTGAGTTGAAGAGTTTCAAAAGGTCAAAAAATATAGTGTGTAAATATTACAGTGTGTCGTGTGCCAAGCAAATGTATTTGGATTTCCACTAAACTTCAAAATGAACTTGATTCGTTAGGTGGATTTCCACTAAACTTCAAAATGAACCTGATTCGTTAGGATGAAAGACTAAATTTATTTTATTTTATGGATGTGTGCAAAATCTTCTTGTCTTTGACAAGGGAGCATCTGCCGTGCATAGTTGGATTGTTTTGTGATTTTCTATTCACAACCAATATTTTTTAAACACATTGTCTAGAGCCTGCAGATTGTAGCTTGGAGGCAGTCTCGCCAGTTCCTTGGAACTAGTACTCCCCCGTGTTTATTTACTCTGAATTGTAGTTTTGTATGAAGTCAAACTTTATAAACTTTGAGGCAGTTTCTAGAAAATATATTAAAATATATAATACCAAATCGATATTATTATAATCATCATTCCATATATTTTTCACGACATATAGTTTTTTTATTGTGTAAAATGTACATATTGTTTTCTCCGAACTTGATCTGACAATTTAAGGTTTGACCTCAGTCAAAGCTAATATATGTGTAAATTAAAATGGAGGGAGTATTAGGAGGCAACTTCCTTCAAGATGCACACATGTTTCTCGTACATGAAATTTGGATGCTCATTTGCCCTTAATTCATAGAGTGTAGGTTGTTGTATAACAATAACAATAAAAGATCTACATCTAGTATAGCGACAAACTATGTCTGAATGTACGGACCTTTTAAACATGCTATTTACATAACAAACCATGTTGACATCACTGACACTAACCAAAAGCAAACGGTACTGGCGAGAAAAGGCCCATTTGAACGCCCTTCCTCTGCCTAATTAGAAATGGTTATTGCTGAAACTACAGATAATGAAATAAGTTTACAGATCATTAGAATTAGGTCATCACTTCAATATAAAGAAAAAATATCACCCTCTCCACCAAAAATAACAATAACAATAAAAGATCTACATCCAGTATACCGACAAACTATGTCTGAATGTACTGACCTTTTAAACATGCAATTTATAGAACAAACCATGTTGACATCACTGACACTAACCAAAAGCCAATGTTACTGGACGAGAAAAGGGCCATTTGAACGCCCTTCCTCGGTCTAATTAGAAATGGTGATTGCTGAAACTACATATAATGAAATAAGTTTGCAGATCATTATAATTAGGTCATCACTTCAATATAAAGAAAAAATATCACGCTCTCCTCCGAAAATATTAAATTTTTGCTTATTTTGCTTATTTTGCCCCCGTCGATTATTTTATCTATTATAGACCCCATCGGTTTATATAATGACAAAATAATTGTTGTAGATTTGCAAAAAAATAAGAACAAATCTTACATGTCAATTATGACATCGAGTATTTGCTTGCAAACTTGGTAACAAAAAATATGAAAGTTTGTGATCTATGTGGAGAGAAAAGTGGACAAGTTACTTACTTTTTGCACCAGGCATACATGATCATATCTTATGCAAACAAAATACATTCATAGACTTTGCACCACAACCTATATGCATGAATTTAACAAAACTGTTGAATTTTTAATGTGTTTGCTCGTAGAAAATGGATCACGTGGGGTGGGGGTGGGGAGGTACCGCTGCTAAAGTATTCTAGTTTATGGGTAAACTGAGATTAAAAAACTAGGTGGAAACCGAAGCAATAGTTTAGGAGAACATTGTTTTTAATAATCTAGGAAAGCACTGCATTGTAGCATCCAAAACAAATAGCAAGCACCAGCTGCTTCCACAATATTGTAAATAAGTGCCAAACACGGGCATTACAATGCATAATATATATTCGAGGCATGCTGACACACCACTTTCAGACCAACCGAAACACTGTTGGGACCCATCTCTAGAAAGTGAGGAAGATCAACATGTCTCTAATGAAGCGTTGTTGCTCTTGAATTGCTGGAAATGTAAAATCATGTCGACGTCGGACCAAAAACAACGAAGATCAGTAGAAGGGCGCCTGTTGAGGTGGCCCACAGACGCCCTTCCTTGGCTGGCGGAGGTAACTAGTCCCTCCAATTGGCTGAGAGTTGCTAGGGCCTGGCAGATGGCCGCCGTCTTCTTCTTCTTCGGTAGAGTCTGAGTCTGAGTATTCCCACTTGCATTCCGGATCAAGAATGAATGTCAAGTTGGGATCAGACACGATTCCTTCAAGCTGACATCAACGGGGAAACATAAATTTACATGAGTAAAGTATATAGACTAGCTAGTTAGTAGATGTATGTAGGCTGCATGTCTTAACAATCAGATGTCTTAACAATCAGCTAGTTAGTAGATGTATATAGGCTGCATTTGTATACTTTGCTAGCAGATGGAACTCATGTTAGTAACAAAAATGTCAAATAAAGAACATTCATATCATACTCCAAAGATTAGATTTCACGTGTTTGGATCCAAATATGTTTTGCTCACTGGGATATGATATTAGGAGGTAGTTCCTCTGCAGAGGATTATGCACCACTTAAGTCGATCGGTCGGAACATGTAAAGATATTTGATGAACTGGTTGACAAGCATTTTGGTGATTTCAACCATGCTAGCATCATGGCCGGGTGTAATCTAATCTAGCTTTCCATATCGATCCTATACATTGGCATGGCGCCCGCTTAGTGAATGCACAGAAATGTTATGAAATCTTGCACGAGAAATGTTAGGTGCGCGTGTGTACCTTGCAGCCGAGGGAGCAGAAGCGGAAGATTTCGTCGACGAGTTTCCGGCCGCACATCAGGCATGCACCGGCGGGGCTGAAGCACATGATGGCATGCTGCGGCGCCTGCAGCCTCGGGTTGAGGTACATCACCCTCTCGTGGTTGACCATGTATGGCTGCACCAGGGACATGTCCGCAACCTCCTCCAGCTCCGCCACCCAGATCACCATGCTGTTCTTGTATGACGACCGCCGTATCTGCAATAATATCTATCAATCTATAATGCCGCCGCTGCCATTGGTACGCACGTGATGCACTTGTATATGTTAAGTACCTGGAGGACTTGGTGGTCATGGTGGCCGGAGAGGCACATGGGGCAGCAGACGGCGTTCTCCTCACCGGCACAGCTAAGGCAGTAGTGGTTGCAATCATTCTTGGCCAGTCTGGGGTGCGTGGCACAGGGCTGGAAGAACCTCACGCCGAGCAGCGGCCCCAGCCATGATGGAGCGCCGCCCAACTTCATGCCCGACGATGACGACATTGCTCTCTCTATGTATACCAAGCAGACAAACGTAATGCATATGTGAGCTTCACATGATGCCGCAAAAATGCCAAGAACAGCTTATGTTCTAGCTAGGATCATAGGCAATACTAGTGATTGATGTGTATCTATGGACTGTTGTTCCCGGACGGAGGCGTCGTTCCGGTGGAGGTAGCGGCCGGCGGAGTAATTTTGATTTCTATAGATCTACGAAATGGAAGTGATGAGATTTTCTTTATGTATAATTGTTGGGAGGGAGAGGGGAGACATGGAAATGGAAAGAAACCCATGCAGGGTTTCCAGTGCGTACAAGGCCAGTTCGAAACAAGACTTGCTTGCATGCGTTTCTTTCCATGTATAGCCTTAGACACAAAAGGAATCTTGACATGTTTTGCTGCTATGTTTTCATAGCTATTGGGAGTGTGCCAGATCGGTGTGGGACCCAATCCAGGTAGTGGCTTGGATGGGACACCCGGCTTTAGATGTTAGGCTTTGGTGCGATATTTGTTTGATATTAAGCCCGAACATTCGGCACACCCTGGGGATAGGAGTAGCAACGGTGTTGCCAACATGGTCGTTTTAGGCTTATTGATGTATCAACTTGTATGGTCTTTGTGAATAATTAATAATATGGATGCATGCATCGTCCAGATGCAGAGGCCAGGGGTACATCCTCCTTTTCTAAAAAAATAGCTATTCGGGCATGAGTGCAAAAAATTAATCATCTAAAAATATCTAATTTCCTAGTGGAAAAATAACAACAAAAATCGAGTTGCCAAATACTCGCCATTGGCTCGCGTGTCTTGTTAGTTAGTTATCGTAGGTCACCAATGAGAATGGTTCTTCTACAAAGTTTAAACGTTTAGGTATCAATGGTCGATAACCAGGGTCAAGGGGCCTCTTGCTACCGGCCATCAGTTTCTACTCCATAACACACGAGAAAAATAAAATGATTTGTCTCTATCATCATGGAGGTTCGTGATGGCCATGTAGGCATAGAGTATAGATTTGTAGAGTGGTAAGGAGGCCATGACACAGTGGTGGATGCAAGAGGGAAATTATTCAATGATAAAGATGCAGCGGCGGACATATGTTTAGGTGACGAGATCACCCGTGCTGGCCATAGGTTTGTTCAATACAAGATTACTATCACCAAAGGACGCCATAATAACATAGATCGCAAGGGAGCAGCCCTTGTGATGGACATGCTGGTAGATGGACAATGCATATAAGGCATGACAGGGATGATACACAGTGCATATGCAAATCATGGTTGAGCTAGGATGAATGGTGAGTGTATGTAATGGTGACAGATAAAGCATAAACCTTTTTTTCATTTTGTCAGCCGGTGCGTTTGATATGTGGTATGGGGTGTTTGTCGTGACCTTTTATTGGCGGGCTTCCATGAGGCAATGCATGGGATGAGGGTGGTCGCGCGGAGAGGGGGATATATGATGGAGTTTTCGCAAAGTGCAACACTATATGATGGTACAAAATATGGCTAACACTCGGAAGTGTGACATTGCCTATGACTGGTGGACCGCCTTCCTTTATTTGAGTAGTCATGTTCGATACACAGTAGCTCTACCATATTTATATTGTATTATATTTTGCACAAATTACCACCTATACACGTAAAGAAAGGTTCATAAGCAAAATTTAGAAGTACAATAAGACGAGATTGGCAAGGCGGCGAGTGGCGTAAGACAACACTTCATGATAACATAAGTTCGTACATTGGTAGGGTTTAGGGGAGAAGCTACAGCCTGAAAAATCTAGGTTGTAACCCGATATCTTGGCCCCAAAATATACTGTCATCTTTAGAAATGTTGAAAATTAATCTGATATGTGATGAAATAATGTGGGGAATTTAGATGGGAAGACCCAACCATGACCATGGATAATTATTAGTTCCCTCCCTGGTGAGATACCATGGCATGCACAAATCTTTAATGTTTTGTCCGTGCTTAGGTTAGTGAATATCTCGGGATGAATATTGAGCACATACAACTTTTTTCTTCCCGATAAGCTATGCTCTGCGAGTATGATTGCTTGTATCTGCATTGGTAATTCCCTGAAGAGGAGGGGATGATGTAGCACGGCAACGGTAAGTATTTCCCTTAATTATGAAACCAAGGTTATCAATCCAGTAGGAGAACCAAGCAACACTATCTAAATAACACCTGCACACAAACAACAATTACTGGCAACCCAACACGTAAGAGGCGTTGTCAATCCCTCCTCTGTATTGACATAGATTAAATTGTATTAGATTAGATAGATAGATCAAACTAAATAAATAAAAAGTGCAGCAATAAATTTTTTGATTTAATATGATAGGAAATAGACCCGATGTGGCACCCCGGCTCAGAGTGACCGGTTTACCCTGCATTGCCAGCCCAGAGACCATGTCTTCTCGTAACACACAACATCTTGGTACAAAAAAACAACCGCTTTATTGATGCTAGCGGATCAGGGTTTATATTACAACAGATGTCGAGGCCGAGCAGCACGCACGGTGTGGCTGAACAATATGTACATTATTTAGTGAACATAAAGGGGCCCTCGATCATAACAACTACGCAGCAGCGGAACAACATCGTAGCGAGAACTCCATAGCACAGGGACACCGATGTGGACACGATCTAGACTCGAGCAGCGCTCCTTTCCAATGCGACTTTCCTAAAATCTGGCATGACATGCCAGGTTAGTACATTGAATGTACTTGCAAGCTCACAACAGGCATAATCATAATGAGAAACATTATCATGATATTTAACCAATTAATAATGCAGTAATGTTCCAACATGTTGTGCTCATGCTCTTGGGATAAACATCCCTCGGGACCGACTTACCAACCGTGATCGTTCTCGGATCACAAACAAACAACCATCGTGGTCTTGAACAGAGTAACTTGTGTTCCTTACGGCGATCACCACCAAACCACCATCGTGGTCTTGTCCAGAGTAACTCGTGGCCCATACGATGATCACAACCACGACCCATATTGGGCCTTGAACATCTCGATGGCCTTCCCGCCATCATCATCAGTGCAAAGTTCATAACTTAGTGTGCAAGTTTATTAAACGTTGACTCATGGTGGGACCTACTACGAGGCGTCCGTAACCGTGGACTCGGCTATCGATAGATTAGACACTCTGCATAGGTAGCACACTGTACCCACACCACGGAACCCATGGCCTCGCACTCCCATTCGGGTGGACCAACGGCATTCCGACAAAACCCTTCCATTGGCATGACACTCTCCCGGCCACTCTGACCCAATCTCCAACGGGCTAGTCCTGGGTGGCCCCATGTCTACCAAAGACACACCGAACACCATCGTGGCCAAAACAATCCCACTCGGGGACTCGGTACCATAATCTCAACAACGGGCACACAAGGTTATGCCTGCTTACCGGGCCAGGGTAAGCATGCCCATAACCACTACTAGGGAAAAGCCTAGCGGCAGCGCGGGTTTTAGGCCTATCAGTAGCGCGGGGCGATGCGCTACTGATAAGGCGCTACAGCTAACGTATAGCAGTAGCGTGCCTCTGCCCACGCTACTGCTAAATCGACTTAGTAGTAGCGACTTCCCGGAGGAGCGCTACTG
>NW_024120456.1:0-16382 GCF_003073215.2 Triticum urartu
TACAATCACTACAAAATACCAAAAACATTACTTTTGCTGTCTTTACTTTTTGTTGCTTATACCACCACTATCATATTACTTTGCTACTAAACACTTTGCTGCAGATACTAAGTTTCCAGGTGTGGTTGAATTGACAACTCAGCTGCTAATACTTCAGAATATTCTTTGGCTCCCCTTGTGTCGAATCAATAAATTTGGGTTGAATACTCTACCCTCGAAAGCTGTTGCAATCCCCTATACTTGTGGTTATCAATGTGTATAGATATTTTTTATGTTCATATGCAAAGAATTATTTTTGGATGAGATGAGATGAGATGTGTTTTGTGGAGACGAGATGGGAATATGCATAGAATTGTTATGATTTTTTTCTGTTGTAATTTTGTTTTTAGAATTTTTATGATTTTTTTGTTCATAGAATTTTATTTTTCAATTTATGTATATTTCATATTGTGTATGTATAGGAAAATTGTGTATGATCAAAGTTATTTATGTATATGTTCATATTTACAAGAAAAAAGAAGGAGAGGTAAAAGTAAAATAAGAAGAGGAAGAAGGAGAAGAAGAAGGAGAAGAAGAAGGAGAAGAAGAGGAGAGGAAGAAGTGGAGAAATGAATAAGAAGAGGAAAAAGAGGAGAAAAAAAAGGAGAAGAAGAAAGGAAGAGTCTTCTCCTCTATTCCTTTCTTCTTCTCCTCTTTTTTTGTTCTTCTTCCTCTTCTTATTTTTTAACGGGTATGTCGTTGTCGATATACCCCCTCCGCGATAACTTCGACATGAAGGGGGGTCGATAAATAATAGAACTAGTTAAACTAGTTTATTTTTAGTAAGCACTACTTTATTTTATTTATAGTAAGTGCTTAGTAGTTGAACTAGTTGATTTAATAAAACTACTTTATTTTACTATAGAAGTAGTATATTTTTAGTAAGTATTACTTTACTTTATTTATAGTAAGTGCTTAGTAGTTGAACTAGTTGATTTAATAAAACTACTTTATTTTACTATAGAAGTAGTTTATTTTTAGCAAGAAAATTAATAGAACTAGTTTATTTTTTTAGTTCAAGCAATTATTCCCACATCGACGTCGACGATGCCTATCCCGCATCCTCGTCGTCGACTCGGCGGAGGAGGCCAGATTGATCAGAGGGGCCATGTCCAGGACTAGGCTCCGCCGGGCTGGTATTGGGAGGTGCTACCTTTCAGGGGCGTAGGCTGGTGAGGAGCCAGCCCGTGGTTGACCCGATCCTTGTTTGGTAGCGGTCGCATGGGCCAGTGACGGTGTCGAGGCTTCCGGACACCGCGGAGGTGGTACGTCACCGTGTTAGCGAGGAGGACGAGCACGTCCATCGTTACATGGTTGCGTTGGAGGGCAGGTTCGACAATACATGGTAGGTTCTTCAGGGATCTCACTGGAGCTATGATCCTGTTATGGTTCCTTCTCTTTGGGTGTCCACCGCCCGCGCCGATACCCGTCGGGCGCTATGGTTCTAGGTGTATTAGCAATGCTATATGTATGATAGTATTCGAGGTGTATTAGTGATAATATTCGACGATGTACGGACATAAGAGATGATGTAGTTTTGCTTATAATTGAATGCATGCTAATTTGAATACTACTTTATTTTACGATTTGGTTTTGCTTATTGAATGCTCAAATTGGAAAACTACTCCTACTTTGAATGCTAAAATTGGAGAGCACTATGCAAGGCGTATGCATTTGATTAATTGTACAAGTTTAATATTTGAATTATGAACATAGGAAATGTTGTACTCGGACGACGAAAGTCTCCCGGGGGAGTGCAACTGGTGCCACGACAACCGTGGTCTGTGCGACGGGCCTCACCAAAACAAAGATCGGCGCTTCAGCATTAAGCTCGAGGAGACCTTCGATGTTGAAACGGTACGCAATGACAACAAGTGTTTTTTTCGTAATTAAGCATGACTTCAACTATTTCAACGTGTAATTTTCGTCTTTTACAATTCGACTAGCTTATGCCATGCCATGCAAGACGCTATGTCTTGGAGAGGATGGGTTTTGAAGACCATGAAAGGATGGAAACAAAGAAAATTCACCTAAGGACACATCATGGTATGGATTTCAAAGTAAAACTGTACAATTCTGAGAGCGTAACCCATTCTGGTTGCAAAAAATGGGAAGCACTTTACAAGATGTATGGTTTTCATGAGGATATGCTTGTCACCATGGATCTTGGTGATCCTGAAATCGAGCAAGACAATATGGACATTTGGGTCCTTGTTGATACGCCTCCTATTCTACCACTATGTGAGTTTCTCAAACATAGTTATTAACTAATTTATATTGTTTATTTCAAAATATTTGACAGCTTATTTCCATTTGATAGCTTATTTTCATTCTTCAAAGAATGTGCGGAAGATGGTAGACAAAACCCACTACACCGATGGCTCCGAATTAACTTATCGGGACAAAAATCATCTGATCGCATTTTGTATTGATATTGAGAATTACAGTATCAACAATCAAACTCCTCAACATTATGGTCAATACATGCCACTAGTGCACGTGTTGAACCACGGTAACTACCATGGAGATACCCTGGTAAGATTTTTTACTATTACGACATCCGTGCATCTTTTGTATACTTCTAAAACAAGTACATCATTGCTAACTATGAAGTTATTACTATGTTTTTCAACAGAGAATCCCGATGGATTGTGTGCCTCATTTGATGTATCAAAAAGGTAGCCTTGATGTTTTGAACATACATCCAGGTCATCCTACGAATATGAACTGTCCATACCGGATTTCTAGAAGAAGTGGAGACACTCTAATCAAAGAATGGAAAAAATGTATGGACAGTCGTAAGGAGCTTCTTCGAAGCAAAAGGAAGCGAAGCACAAGAATTGGAGACAGGATGATCTCCATTCTCCATAATGGAGAGTCAGGGTCTATATTGTTTTATGCTATTTTACCTTAAAGAGGATATTTAGGTCCTACCTAATACTGATGATCATGTGCTAAGAACAATTAAGTAGGGTTGGTTCGATGACTATGAGGATGATGATCGTATGACTTGTTATTAATAACGAGTAGAAGTTGTATGATGATGATTAGTCGGACTTGTTATTATGATGATGCATGATGCGAGCATGAAGAGTTATTATATATCAGTGGATGAAATGAATATGGATTGGATTGAAGTGAAGGCAACATGCATGTGGTGCATGTCGAAAGTAGTACAATCCAAACTTGATCAAGTTAGGGTTAGTATTACTTTCGAAATGCACCACATATTGCCTTCACTTCAATCTAAGCCATGATTAGGCATAGCAGTAGCGTTGGTAAACCAAGCACGGAGATAAGAGAGGACACTTCTCTCTATTAGCTAGCTAACAACCTAAATTAACCCCCAAAACCCCTAAACCACCCCCTTTCAAAAAAACAAAAAACCACAGCTCCTGCTAGCTGCTGACGCGTGATGCCTTTTGGTCCCGGTTGGTGCCACCAACCAGGACCAAAGGCCCTCCTGCCTGGGCTCGTCGCAGTGGCCACGTGGAGGCCCATTTGTCCTGGTTCGTGTAAGAACCAGGACTAAAGGCCTAGGGCATTAGTAACGACCCTTTAGTCCCGGTTCACAAACCGGGACAGATGGACCTTACCAACCGGGACAAATGGCCCTTTTTCTACTAGTGACTATTCATTGGAATGGATTGAGTAGGGAATAGTAAGTTTGATGTTCTTGTTTCTATATGAGAGTTCTTGTCGTGGCAAAACTTATGTAAGGACACACATCCTCAATAGATTTTCCACTTTAGTGGGTACAACATCATGTCTTTCATAGTATGGTTCATCAAATTTGTCATAGTCTTATTCATAAACTAAACCATCGACTCCAACAATATTTATTTTTTATTTCTCATGACATGTCACATCTTATTATTTTGGTAACATATATAGAATGCTTGTGCTTCACACAGTATGTATCAACAAGACTCTAAAATTCAGGGAAAGCACACGTAAAGATAGTATTGGATAACATCTGTGGGATAGTGTCGAGCATTTGTGTTTTTTTTCTCGAGCAATAGATTGAATTTTTTTTCTATGGAGATTATGATAGTAGACAGTTTTTTTCATCAAAACTTTGGATTGTGGATTTTGTGCTCTTGGGATTGCATGTTCCCTTTATTACAAATTTCAATACTGAGTTGAAGAGTTTCAAGAAAGTCAAAAACTATAGTTTGTACTCCCTCTCTAAACTAATATAAGAGTTTAGTTTCAAGTAGTGCTCTAAAATGCCTTATAGTAGTTTACAGAGGGCGTAGATA
Organism: Triticum urartu; assembly: GCF_003073215.2. Lineage (NCBI taxonomy): Eukaryota > Viridiplantae > Streptophyta > Magnoliopsida > Poales > Poaceae > Triticum > Triticum urartu. The sequence goes on from NW_024120456.1 coordinate 4,302, forward strand.
TTAGAGTGAGTCATGTGCCGTCAAATGAATCTAGTTTCCACCAAAGTTCGAAACGAACTTGATTCATTAGCATGCAAAATTGATTTTCTTTTGTTTTATGAACGAGTTCAGAATCTTCTTCTTTTTCGCAATGGAGCATGTCTCATCCACAGTTGATTCTTTTTTGCGAGTTTCCATGCACAGTTGATAGTTTTGAAAACACATTGTCTAGAGCATCGAATATTGTAGCTTGGAGGAGGTCTCGTCATTTCCTCGGAACTAGTAATCCCTTCATTTTTATTTACTTCATATAGTAGCTTTGTCGGAAACCAAATTTATAAATTTTAACCAAATTTATTGGAAATAACTTAATACAATACCAAATCGATCCCATTAGATTCATCATTGAATATATTTTAAAATAATGTACATATTGTATTCTATAAACTTGGTGAAACATTGTAAGGTTTGAATTCAGTCAAAGCTACAAGGAGTAAATAAAAACAAAGGTGGTATTTGGAGGCAACTTCGTTCAAGATGTATGTGTTTCTCATACATGATATTTGATTGCTCATTTGCCCTTAATTCATAGAGTGTAGCATGTTGTATAATAATTTTTTTCCTACATCCAATATAGTGACAAAACTATGTTTGAACGTGTGAGCTTTTAGTCATGCAACTTATAGAACAAGCCATATTGACATCACTAGTACCAACTAAAAGCAACCGGTACTGGAAGAAAAAGGACACATTTGGATGACCTTCCTCGGCCTAATAAGAAATTGTGATTTGCTGAAACTACAGATAATGAAATAAGTTTACCAATCACTAGAAATAGATTGTCACGCCAATATAAATAAAAAATCACCCTCTCCTAGTGATCATTTTTTTTAGTTTGCCCCATCAGTTATCATATCCCAAAGCACTGTAGCCACCACCAGTTTCAAATAACAAAAAGATTGTAGAAGTTTTACAAAAAAAGCATACATGTATTATAACATCGTGTTTTTCCTTGTAAAGTGACAGTTGGTGTTCTATGTGAGGAGAAAAAGGTGAACATGTTATTAATTTTTTTGCACCAGTCATACATGATCATACTTTATGCAAACAAAATCATTCATAGACTTTACACTGCAACATATATACATGAATTTAACGCAATTGTTGAAACTTTAATGTGTTTACACGTAGAAAATGGATCTGTTGGGTCAGGGTGGGGTGGGTAAAGTGAGGCTAAAAATTTAGGGGGGAAATGAAGCAATAATTTTGGAGAACAACTATGTTTAAAATAAAATGCAAGGCACTACATTATAGCATCCAAAAAAAGCAAGACACTTGAAATAGAGCATCCACAATATTGTAAATAGGTGCCAAACACTGGCATTACAAGATGCATAATGTATATTCGAGGCAGCTAACACACCATCTTCCGAGGCAGCTAACACACCATCTTCAAACCAACCAAAACTCCAGTCTTCACGCATCACTAGACCAAGAAAGGAAGACGATCAATATGTATGTAATGAAGGAAGTTGTTGTCATTGAAATGATCGGAATGTAAAACCATGTTGACGTCGGTTGTAACCGACTACCTACAAAAACAACCATGATCAATAGAAGGGCGCCCATTGAGGGGCGTCACAGACGCCCTTCCGAGGCTGGCGGTGGTAGCTTGTCCCTCCAATCAGCTGAAAGTTGCTAGGCCTAGGCACAGCGCCACCGCCTTCTTCTTCTTCGTCTAAGTTTGTGTATTCCCACTTGCATTCCGGATCAAGAATGAATGCCAAGTTGGTATCAGACACCATTGCATGAAGCTGACATCAACGGGGAAACATAAATTTACCTGAGTAAATTATATAGAATAGCTAGCTAGTAGCTGTACTCCCTCCGGTCCTTTTTACTCTGCATATTAGAATTCTTTGAAGTCAAACTTCACAAAGTTTGATCATATTTATATGAAAAAATATCAACATCTGCAATGCTAAAGTTATACAATATGAAACTTTAAGTCATGACACATCTATTGATATTGATTTCAAATTGTGAATGTTGGTACTTTTTTCTATAAAGTTGATCAAACTTTACGAGGCTTGACTTCAGTCAAATCTTATACGCGTACTAAAAAGGACCGAAGGGAGTATATAGGATGCATGTCTGAACAATCAGATTTCTAAGACTGGCAGCATTTGTGTACTTTGCAAGTAGATAGAGCTCATACTAGCTATAGTAACAAAAATGCCACATAAAGAACATTCATATAATACTCCAAAGATTACATTTGACATGTTTGGATCCAAGGATATGATATTAAGAGGCAGTTCATTGGCAGAAGATTATGCAAGTCGATTGGTCGGATCATGTAAACATATTCGACATACTGGTTCAGAAGCATTTTGGTGACTTCAACTCAGCTGTATTTCTAGCATCACGGCCGGGTGTAATCAAACCCAGCTTTCCAATCGATCCTATCTATCGACATGTCTCCCACTTAGTGAATGTACATAAATGCTAGGAAAGCATGCATGAGAGAGGCGGAGGTACGCGCGTATACCTTGCAGGAGATGGAGCAGAAACGGAAGATTGGCTCAATGAGTTTCCGGTCGCACACAAGGCATTCACCGGCGGGGCCTAAAGCACTTGACGGCATGCTGTGTCGCCTGCGACCTTGGGTTGATGTACATCACCCTCTCATGGTTGACCACGTATGGCTGCACCAGGGACATGTCTGCAACCTCGTCCAGCTCCGCCACCCGGATCACCTCGCGTACCTCGAGGACCGTCGTATCTGCAATAATATCCATCAATCTGCAACGCCGCCGCTGCCATTGCGACGCATGTGATGCGCTTGTATATGTTAAATACCTAGAGGACATGGTGGTCTCGGTGGCTCGATAGGCACATGGGGCAGCAGACGGCGTTCTCCTCGCCGGCGCAGCTAAGGCAGTAGTGCTTGCACTCATTCTTGGCCAGTCTGGGGTGCACGGCACAGCGCTGGAAGAACCCCGCGCCGAGCAGCGGCCCCAGCCATGACGGAGCGCCGCCCAACTTCATGGCCGATGACGATGACATTGCTCTCTTTCTGTAAACCAAGCAGACAAACAGAATTCATATGTGAGCTTCAGAAGATGCAGCGAGAATGCCAAGAATAGTGTACGTTCTAGCTAGGATCATAGGCAATACTAGCAATTGATGTGTACCTATATCTGGACGGGGACGTCGTTCCCGGTGCAGGTGGCCGCTGGCGGGGTAATTTTGATTCCTGTAGATCTACGAATTGAAAGTGATGTGATTTGCTTTATATATATTTGTTGGGAGGGAGAGGGAAGACATGGAAATGGAAAGAAAACCATGTAGGGTTTCCACTGCGTACAAGGCCAGTTCAAACAAGAATTGCTTGTGTTTCTTTCCATGTATAGCCTTAGACACAAGAGGAATCTTCAAATGTTCTGTTACTATGTTTGCATAGCTATTTGGCCATGAGTGCAAAAATTATTCATCCAATTAATATCCTAGTTGGAAGACAACAACAAACATTGAATTGCAAAATACTCACCAAATGCAATGCGAAATACATGCACGACTCCCGTGGCGCGTCATATTAGTTAGTGATCATAGATCTCCAATGGGCAGTGGCTCTTCTACAAAGTTTAATGGTTTAGGTCACAACTTACCACATCAATGGTCGACCTAGGTGAAGGGGGCTCTTACCACGGGTCGTCAATTTTGAAAAACAAAATGATGTGTCTCTATCGATATGGAGGCGGTGATGGCCATGCAGGCATATATAGGGGATAGATTTGTAGAGTGGTAAGGAGGCCATGACACGGCGGTGGGGGCAGAAGGCAAAAAAACACGATGAAAAAAAGGCAACAATGAACCTATGTTTAAGTGACGAGATCTGTCAGTATAAATCCGAGGCGCCTAGTCGATAATCCGAGGGCCAAGCAATCACATGAGCATGACACCGAGATTTGTTAACGAGATTCATCAATATGGCTACATCCTGGGGCCTGACTATGGGCGCTCCACCATGTGACACCTTCAGAATACCGCACACCGGCCACCTGAGCGCAGACACACGACACCGGCTCCCCCTTGCGCGCTTGTGCTCTTATGTTGGCATAGGTTACATCGTGTGTCTATGTCACTATATATGAGAGGCCTAGGATACAAGTGTCCTACTAGGACACGACTCCATACCATGTAAACACAATACTACTCAGAGTTCAACTGTAACCTATCTTGTACACAATATTCAACACAACTCTAACAAACTCCACCTTGGAGAATATTCTCCACCACCTTGAATTTGTCCGTGCATCAAATTTCCATGTACATTTGACTTGAGCTTATCCCATGAGTACCGCTGCTACTTCAAAGACTCCATGTACTCCACATGAAACTTGTAGTCCCTCCTTTTCTTGACCACGGTCAACACCCGAGCAAAATTGAGTTTCTCTTTAGCCTAGTTTGTGCTCCCAACTACCAGAGTATCTATTCAATGCCATCACACACTGATCACCGACCTGGGTGAAAGTGAACAACACACATATTGGGTGTCTCACGTAAGAGTTACCTGAACTCAACATCACCGCTCTCTTCCTTGTCCATCTGTTTGAAACTTGAAAGAATTTCACCATTTCTTGTAGTCATCCCGAGTCAAATTCGTAGTTGTCTCACCACATGTATGACCGCCAAAGCCCTGGTCCATCTCCATGTCCCATGCATATCGCATGCCTCGCCGCTATTACCTCATCGAGCCTCCGTTGTACATGTGACAAACTATGTCTGAATGTACTGACCTTTTAAACATGCAATTTACAGAACAAACCATGTTGACATCACCGACACTAACCAAAAGCCAACGGTACTGGACGAGAAAAGGGCCATTTGAACGCCCTTCCTCGGTCTAATTAAAAATGGTGATTGTTGAAACTACAAATAATGAAATAAGTTTGCAGATCATTAGAATTAGGTCATCACTTCAATATAAAGAAAAAATATCACCTGTCCTCCAAAAATATTAATTTTTTTGCTCATTTTGCTTATTTTGCCCCCGTCGATTATTTTATCTATTGTAGCCCCCATCAGTTTATATAATGACAAAATAATTGTAGGAGATTTGCAAAAAAATGAGAACAAATCTTACATGTCAATTATGACATCGAGTATTTGCTTGCAAACTTGGTAACAATAAATATGAAAGTTTGTGATCTATGTGGAGAGAAAAGTGGACAAGTTACTTACTTTTTGCACCAGGCATACATGATCATATCTTATGCAAACAAAATACATTCATAGACTTTGCACCACAACCTATATGCATGAATTTAACAAAACTGTTGAATTTTTAATGTGTTTGCTCGTAGAAAATGGATCACGTGGGGTGGGGGTGGGGTGGTACCGCTGCTAAAGTATTCTAGTTTATGGGTAAACTAAGATTAAAAAACTATGTGGAAACCGAAGCAATAGTTTAGGAGAACATTGTTTTTACTCTAGGAAAGCACTGCATTGTAGCATCCAAAAAAAATAGCAAGCACCAGCTGCTTCCACAATATTGTAAATAAGTGCCAAACACGGGCATTACAATGCATAATATATATTCGAGGCATGCTGACACACCATTTTCAGACCAACCGAAACACTGTTTTGACCCATCTCTAGAAAGAGAGGAAGATCAACATGTCTCTAATGAAGCGTTGTTGCTCTTTGAATTACTGGAAATGTAAAACCATGTCGACGTCGGACCAAAAACAACGAAGATCAGTAGAAGAGCGCCCGTTGAGGTGGGCCACAGACGCCCTTCCTTGGCTGGCGGCGGTAACTAGTCCCTCCAATTGGCTGAGAGTTGCTAGGGCCTAGCAGATGGCCGCCGTCTTCTTCTTCTTCGGTTGAGTCTGAGTTTGAGTATTCCCACTTGCATTCCGGATCAAGAATGAATGTCAAGTTGGGATCAGTCACCATTCCTTCAAGCTGACATCAACGGGGAAACATAAATTTACATGCGTAAAGTATATAGACTAGCTAGTTAGTAGATGAATGTAGGATGCGTGTCTGAACAATCAGATGTCTAAGGCTGGCAGCATTTGTATACTTTGCTAGCAGATGGAACTCATGTTAGTAACAAAAATGTCAAATAAAGAACATTCATATCATACTCCAAAGATTAGATTTCACGTGTTTGGATCCAAATATGTTTTGCTCACCGGGATATGATATTAGGAGGTAGTTCCTCTGCAGAGGATTATGCACCCCTTAAGTCGATCGGTCGGAACATGTAAAGATATTTGATGAACTGGTTGACAAGCATTTTGGTGATTTCAACCATGCTAGCATCATGGCCGGGTGTAATCTAATCTAGCTTTCCATATCGATCCTATACATTGGCATGGCGCCCGCTTAGTGAATGCACAGAAATGTTAGGAAATCATGCACGAGAAATGTTAGGTGCGTGTGTGTACCTTGCAGCCGAGGGAGCAGAAGCGGAAGATTTCGTCGACGAGTTTCCAGCCGCACATCAGGCATGCGCCGGCGGGGCTAAAGCACATGATGGCGTGCTGCGGCGCCTGCAGCCTCGGGTTGAGGTACATCACCCTCTCGTGGTTGACCATGTATGGCTGCACCAGGGACATGTTTGCAACCTCCTCCAGCTCCGCCACCCGGATCACCACGCTGTTCTTGTATGACGACCGCCGTGTCTGCAATAATATCCATCAATCTATAATGCCGCCGCCCAACTTCATGCCCGACGATGACGACATTTCTCTCTTTCTGTATACCAAGCAGACAAACGTAATGCATATGTGAGCTTCACAAGATGCCGCGAAAATGCCAAGAACAGCTTACGTTCTAGCTAAGATCATAGGCAATACTAGCGATTGATGTGTATCTATGGACAGTTGTTCCCGGACGGAGGCGTCATTCCGGTGGAGGTAGCGGCCAGCGGAGTAATTTTGATTTCTATAGATCTACGAAATGAAAGTGATGAGATTTTCTTTATATATAATTGTTGGGAGGGAGAGGGGAGACATGGAAATGGAAAGAAAGCCATGCAGGGTTTCAAGTGTGTACAAGGCCAGTTCGAAAGAAGACTTGCTTGCATGCGTTTCTTTCCATGTATATCCTTAGACACAATAGGAATCTTCAAATGTTCTGCTGCTATGTTTCCATAGCTATTCGGGCAAGGTCGGTGCTTCAGTTATGCTTTGAGGATGGACCGAGGGATGATGGAGGTGACGTCCCTTGCAGTGCGCGGTGCTCATTGGGAGTATGCGAGATTGGTGTGGGACCCAATCCAGGTAGTGGCTTGGATGGGACACCCAGCTTTAGATGTTAGGCTTTGGTGCGATGTCTGTTTGGTATTTGGCCCGGACATTCGGCACGCCTTCATCAAGGGGATAGGAGTAGCAACGGTGTTGCCAAGATGGTGGCTTCAGGCTTATTGATGTATCAACTTGTATGGTCTTTGTGAATAATTAATAATATGGCTGCATGCATCATCCAGATGCAGAGGTCGGGGTACATCCTTCTTTTCTAAAAAAATAGCTATTCGGGCATGAGTGCAAAAAATTAATCATCTAAAAAATATCTAATTTCCTAGTAGAAAAATAACAACAAAAATCGAATTGCCAAATACTCGCCATAGGCAACCGTGTCTTGTTAGTTAGTTATCATAAGTCACCAATGGACAATGGTTCTTCTACAAAGTTTAAACATTTAGGTATCAATGGTCGATAACCAGGGTCAAGGGGCCTCTTGCTACCAGTCATCAGTTTCTACTCCATAACACACGAGAATAATAAAATGATGTGTCTCTATCATCATGGAGGTTCATGATGGCCATGTAGGCATAGAGTATAGATTTGTAGAGTGGTAAGGAGTCCATGACACAGTGGTGGATGCAAGAGGGAAATTATTCGATGAGAAAGATGCAGCAGTGGACATATGTTTAGGTGACGAGATCACCCCTGCCGGCCATAGGTTTGTTCAATACAAGATGACTAACACCAAAGGACGCCATAACAACATAGATCGCAAGGGAGGCGCCCCTTGTGATGGACATGCTGGTAGATGGAGAATGCATAGAAGGCATGATAGGGATGATACACAGTGCCTATGCAAATCATGATTGAGCTAGGAGGAATGATGAGTGTATGTAATGGTGACAGATAAAGCATAAACCTTTTTTCATTTTGTCAGCCGGAGCTTTTGATATGTGGTATGGGGTGGTTGTCGTGACCTTTTATAGGCGGGCTTCCATGAGGCAATGCATGGGATGAGGGTGGTCGCGCGCAGAGGGGGATATATGATAGGGTTTCCGCAAAGTGCAACACTATATGATGGTACAAAATATGGCTAACACTCGGAAGTGTGGCATTGCCTATGACTGGTGGACCGCCTTCCTTTAATTTAGTCAGGTTTGATACACAGTAGCTCTACCATATTTATATTTTATTATATTTTGCACAAATTACCCCCTGTACACGTAAAGAAAGGTCCATAAGCCAAAATTTAGAAGTACAATAAGACGAGATTAGCAAGGCGGCTAGTGGCGTAAGACAACACTTCATGATAACATAAGTTCGTACATTGGTAGGGTTTAGGGGAGAAGCTACAGCCTGGAAAATCTAGGTTGTAACCCAATATCTTGGCCCCAAAATATACTATCATCTTTAGAAATGTTGAAAACTAATCCGATATGTGATGAAATCATGTGGGGAATTTAGATGGGAAGACCCAACCATGACCATGGATAATTATTAGTTCCCTCCCTGGTGAGATACCATGGCATGCACAAATCTTTAATATTTTGACTGTGCTTAGGTTAGTGAATATCTTGGGATGAATATTGAGCACATACAACTTTTTTCATCCCGGATAAGCTATGCTCTGTGAGTATGATTGCTTGTATCTGCATTGGTAATTCCCCGAAGAGGAGGGGATGATGCAGCATGGCAACGGTAAGTATTTCCCTTAGTTATGAAACCAAGGTTATCAATCCAGTAGGAGAACCAAGCAACACTATCTAAACAGCACCTGCACACAAACAACAAAAACATGCAACCCAACGTGTAAGAGGCATTGTCAATCCCTCCTCTGTATTGAGATAGATTAAATTGTATTAGATTAGATAAATAGATCTAACTAAAACACAAAATAAAATAAATAAAGAAAAAGTGGAGCAATGTAATTTTTGATTTAATATGATAGGAAATAGACCCCGGGGCCGTAGATTTCACTAGACTTCTCTCAAAGAAATAGCATACAATGGGTAAACAAATTACTATTGGGCACTTGACAGAAAAGTAAATAATTATGACGATATCCAAGGCAATGATCATGTATATAGGCATCACGTGGAAGATTAGTGACCGACTCCTGCCTGCATCTACTACTATTACTCCACACATCGAACGTCATCCAGCATGCATCTAGTGTATTAAGTTCATGCAAAAATGAAGTAATGCAATAAGAAAGACGGCATGATGTAGACAAAATTAATTCATGTCAGAATAAACACCATCTTGTTATCCTTAATAGCAACGATGCATGTGTGTCATGGTTATTTCTGCCACTGACATTGAGCACCGCAAGATCGAACCCATCACAAAGCACCTCTTCCAATGGAAACAAAAATCAATATAATTGGCCAAACCAACACTACTAGGGAAATGCTTATACACAGGAGTTCACTAGTAGCGCTTGTTCAAGGAAGGCGCTGCTGCTACATAGCAGTAGTGCTTCGGCAGCATGGGCGCTGCTACTATGATCATAGCAGCAGCGCTGAACCTATAAAACGCGCTACTACTACTACAATTGACAGACCGTTCCAGGTATGCTAGGGATAGTGGTAGCGGTCACTTTTTGAAAGCGCTACTACTATGAATCTTAGCAATAGCGATTTTTCCCCGACCAGCGCTACTCATAAATTCAGTCCCCCTCCTAGACCAAAGTTTAGTCCCACCTTGCTCCGCGAACAGAATTTTTACCCTTAAATATGGTGCTTCTCATGCCGGATTTTTCTGTGAATTCTGGCATGACTTCTGCTAGAATATGTAGGAAATACCGAGTGGCCTGCATTTTCTTGAAAAATAATTAAACGACATTTCGGGTTGACTTTAAGTCTGTCGAGGCTCCATCACCGAAGGTCAAAAACTCAGTGAGGGAGTGTATCCACCATATATGGCAGAGGACGAAGAAGCTGGACTGTTGTCGTGGGGGTCGTTTCTCCTTCTTTTCCTTGTGCTAGACATTTATTATGCACTAGGGAAAGGAGGAGTAACGACAATCACCGACGGTCGCAAATGTCAGAGAGGAATCAGTGAGGGAGAGTCTCCACCATATAGACTCGGCAGACCGATAGTCAACCCGTGATGAATAATAATGATCTAAATTAATTTTATAGTACATATATTGAATTGTACAAGTTTAATCTTTGAATTATGAACGTAGGAAATGTCGTCATTGGACGACAAAAGTCTCCCGGGGGAGTGAAGCTGGTGCAACGACGACTGAGGTCTATGCGACAGGCCTCACCTGGACGAAGATTAGCGCTTCAGCATTAAGCTCCATGAGACCTTCGATGTTGAAATGGTACGCAACGATGAAAAGTATTTTTTCGTAATTAAGCATGACTTCAACTATTTCAACGTGTAATTTTCATCTTTTACAATTTGAGTAGCTTATCCCATGCCATGCAAGACGCTATGTCTTGGAGAGGATGGGTTTTGAAGACCATGAAAATTTCAAAACAAAGAAAATTCACCTAAGGACCCATCATGATGTGGATTTTGAAGTAAATCTGTATAATTCTGAGAGCGTAACCCATTTTGGTTGCAAAAATTTGGAAGCACTTTGCCAGATGTATGGTTTTTATGAGGGTATGCTTGTCACCATGGATCTTGGTGATCCTAACATCGACCAAGACAATATGGACATTTGGGCTCTTGTTGATACACTTCCAATTCTACAGCTATGTTAGTTTCTCAAACATAGTTATTAACTAATTTATATTGTTCATTTCAAAATAGTTGACAGCTTATTTCCATTGACAGCTTATTCTCATTGTTCAAACAATATGCGGAACATGGTAGACAAAAACTACTACACCGATGGCTCTGAGTTAACTTATTAGGAGAAAAATCATCTGTTTGCATGTTGTACTAATCTTGAGAATTACAATATCTATTATAAAACTCCTCCACATTATGGTCAATACGTGCCACTAGTGCACGTGCTGAACTACGATAACATCCATGGAGGTGTCATGGTAAGATTTTTTAGTATTACGACATCCATGCATCTTTTGCATAAATTCTTTTAAAACTTAACTACATTGCTAACTACGAAGTTATTACTATGTTTTTCAACAGAAAATCCTGAATGATTGTGTGCCTCATCTAATGTATCAGAATGATCGCCTTGATGTTTTGAACATATGGCCAGGTCATCATACGAATTGAAGTAAATATGCCCTAGAGGCAATAATAAAGTTATTATTTATTTCCTTATATCATGATAAATGTTGATTATTCATGCTAGAATTGTATTAACCGGAAACATAATACATGTGTGAATACATAGACAAACAGAGTGTCACTAGTATGCCTCTACTTGACTAGCTCGTTGATCAAAGATGTCATTTGATTAACGGGATCACATCATTTGGAGAATGATGTGATTGACTTGACCCATTTTGTTTGCTTAGCACTTGTGTGTCTAGAGGTGCCCCCCTTTCCTTCTCCCTCTCCCCCTTCCTTTCCCCCTCCTAGTAGGAGTAGGAAAGAGGGGAGTCCTACTCCTACTAGGAGGAGGACTCCTCCTTGGCGCGCCCAAGGGCCAGCTGGCCTCCCCCCTTGCTCCTTTATATACGGGGGCTGGGGGCACCTCTAGACACACGAGTTGATCTTCGTGATCGTTCCCTTAGCCATGTGCGGTGCCCCCCTCCACCATACTCCTCGATAATATTGTAGCGGTGCTTAGGCGAAGCCCTGCGACGGTAGAACATCAAGATCGTCACCACGCCGTCATGCTGACGGAACTCTTCCCCGACACTTTGCTGGATCGGAGTCCGGGGATCGTCATCGAGCTGAACGTGTGCTA
>NW_024120457.1:0-10106 GCF_003073215.2 Triticum urartu
GGCCCACACCCACGCAAACCCCCCCCCCCCCCCCCCCCGAGAGATGCCATGAATTGGATCTACCGACATTGCCTTGGAACGGTTGGCCTTGGGAAACTCATTAGAGGCCACCAGTGCCTCTTTCAGCTTGTCAGTTGAGCGAGGTTTGGAGCTTGGAGACCCATCTAGGTCACTACTACAGAATGGGGCTATGAAAACACACCTATCGCACACCCTTTGATCGAACTATGTATTGTGTAACATCAGACACAGTTCGAGAACAAATCGTATGTGTGATGTCGTAATATCACATACAATTCAATAACGCAACTATGCAACAGTTTTTATAAAAGATGTGTGTGCGATGTGGCAGAGCCCTTCCTCTGTGCAAGGAGAAAGCATGGTACATCATGAGAGCGGATCACATGGGAACGGAGGAGTGGTACCCACTAGAGAGGTGACATGCTTAGAAGATTGCTTTATTTCTTTTCAGGTATGGTTGGAGCGTGGTGATTTAGTTTAGGTCAAAATAAGATCCAACGGCTCTTGTTTATCAATTAACTGACGTGCACTCAATTATAGTTCATATATTCCTTTTTTTTCTTGGATTCTGTAGCATACTCGACAGATGATTTTTTTTATCTTCAAACCTTAATGTTAAGTCCTGGAATCAATCTCCTATTTGTTTGATAAATCTTGATCAGTCAAGAAGCGATCTATATCGAAGATAAAAAATGCAATACACCTATAATTATTTCAGATATGTCTGCCTATATATATCCATGATTAATAGGTTCATATTGACAAAATAGTGCCCCTAGTGTTTTGGTACATTGAAATGCTTGATCATATACACATATACCCAAATGAAATACCAGAAAAAAAATGATACATTAGAAAAGAGAGTAAACAGGAAATAAATATCAGTTTCAGACCGGAGTGGCATGTGACCTTTCACTGCTGCTCAGTTTACTTCCGGTGAAAACATGTAGTCCATCGGCACAATGAAGGATCACAAGTAGAAATTGAAATAGTAGGCTTAACATAATTACTAGCTTACAGTAATTGACTGGAATAGGTAGAGTGCATTAACTTAAATGACTGAATGGAAAGAAACCATTCAAGGGTAACTAAGAGCACCTTATATATAGCTAAGCTACTCTACCAAAAGAACACATCAGATGATAGACAATCAAAGCAACCAAGCAAAGTCTTGAGACGAGATAATAGTGTTGGTCAGCATGGGAAAGGATGTTCTTGTTGATGCGCACCATGAATCCACATATGTAAGGATGAGTATCACGTGGACGAGCAATTCTGGCTGTCGTGCATTAACCTTGCAGAAGATACAAAATGAAGCAAGCTCCGGTCACCATCGCAACTAGAAAATGTGGAGTAGTTGTTATATGTGTTAAGAATGTTGCCACTGAAAATAAAACACAATATGCTAAGAGCAGAAAAAAAAACCCAGTGGACAATGAAATTCAGACGAGACAACTAACTTGATGCAGAGTTTAACTGAACTAATAATTTGCGTCAAACCCCAAGGCATATAAATTCAGATAAGACAACATTGGCTAACCTAGAAACTTGGATACCACTGCAAAACAAAAGGGTACAATCTCAACAGAGAAGATTGCAAAATGCAAAAGAGCAAATTAGGTAAGGAAAACCACGTAAAAATATTAAATTGTGCTTATTATCCACTCCCCCATTTGGTTATTTCCATGAAATATGGGGGATAAACACAAAAATTCGGGAATATAGCATGTTTAGTTAGATAATGATTGGCATACATGCACAACTAAACTCTATGACTATGCAACAGTGCTCATGCTAATAATGCATGCCAAACATATGCTCACCAGAGTTGTGGTAAACATTGTAATGCACAGACGAATATGCCTTGAAGATGTTCTATATCTTTGCGCATTCATCATTACTTGCTGTGGTCTCCTCTGACAACATCATTGTCGTCTTTTTAAGCATTGGTGCACATTGGGATATCAGTTTCAAGAAATCAATCTCCTGACCGTATCCTTGAAACCCGTTGACCTCCACTTCCTCGAGAGCAGACAGGGAGATGGTTTGAGATCTCCAGTTCCAAGGCTCACAAAAACAATCAAATGGGCATTCTTCTTTCACCTAAAACCAAATATTATTACACTTTGGTGAACCACTACACATTGCATTATTATTATTAAGGTATATAACTAAGGCAGAGAATTACCGTTGATCTCTCTAGGATGACCTTAAGCCTGCGTACAGAACCACAAATTCGAGCCATCTTAAGGAGATGAAACACGAGCGCTCCAAAAGCATGTCCATTTGTTGTGAGATGTAGTTCCAAAACAGAAAATCCAGCAATCATGTGCTTCTCTATCTCCTGTGCAAAGGTGTGCTCTTCGTTGCCTAAAACACGCGAGGTCTGGAAAAACAATTTGATGGGGTATATATCATGCATTCACAGATTTAGTTAGTTTGATCGAAATTTTGCAGTAAATAAATTGAGCGGGAGAAGAGACGCACGGTGCGGGAACAAATCTTCAGTGTAGGGACATGTCCTTGTCTCTCTCCCATCTGTAGTGTCACCCGCTCTAGCCTCCAAAGACCAAACACAATAGACACAATAGACGGATCGTGGTACCTGCAGTCCCATGAGACCTTCTCCACCATTGGTGCCAAGACGGAGATGCTGCCACCCGAGGAGACAAAGGACATGCTCAATTGCTTGAGCATGGGGGCGACGATGTCGATACGGTGCTTCCTTTGGTACAAGCGGGCGACGAAGAGCTCCTGCAGCCACGGCGAGCTGACCCTCAGGTCGCCCCCATGGATAACATTGCGCAGCCGGAGCGCCCGCAAGGGCGGGCAGCAGGAGAGCAACGGGTCGAGATCGGGGACCCTACCTGACAGAGACAGCGTCTCTAGCGCCGGGAAGTCGACGCCGTCCGGCACGCGGAGGAAGAGGAAAAAGTTGACCAGGACGATGGAGGTGGTGCGGGGGAAGCAAGGCAGGTCGACGACGAGGGAACGATCGGTTAAGTCTGACGGGAAGCGGAAGACGAACTCCTCCGGCGCGAGCCGCGCGGCAGCGCGCAGCAGCGAGTTGAAACCGAGGCTGCCGACGTGGGTTTTGGTGCTCGGCCGGTGCACATAGGGGACGCGGATTTCCAGGAGGGAAACCGCGGGAGCGTTGACGCGGCCGAGCGCCGCTTCGAGCGAGGGGAAGGTAACGTCGCGGAAGACGATCTCGTGGAGGCGGGGCCAGATGCCGCCGCTGCCGCTCCAGCGGCGGGAGAGGACGCTGGTGCGCACGGCGGTGGCGATGCATCGGAGGCGGGCGAGGATCAGGAGGAGCAGGTCGTCGGGGAGGGCGCTGATGTGGTCCTCAGTCTGGGAGGAACGGAGGCTACGATGCCCCGATCTCGACTCCATCGAAGCTCAAAAACCCTACGTGCGTATGTTCGTTCCCCTCGCAGGTTGCTAATTACGTAAGCTGCAGCCAATTACGTATCTCTACTACTATTAAACAAGCAAACATATTCATCGCTAAACGCACCCAGCCTAATCTATACATAACATCCCTGATCAATTATAGCCTCACGATCCAAATCACTTGATTTCATCTAGCCATCCAGATTACACTAGAGTGCGGACGAAAACTCTGCCGTCCCGCTACGACGCGCGGCCGCGACCCAACTATCACGCACGAAAAAAGGAGGCCGCGACCCAACTATCACACACGAAAAAAGGAAAGAGATCACAATCGGATCACCTCATCCTCAACCGGGCGCTGCACCTCCGGCTTGCCATCGCATGCCCTCCCAGTGGTGTGATCCTCCTCCCCCTCCTCGCCAGTTTTCGTCTTTGCCATCGAGAGGTGTTCAAGGGGGGCGACGGCGGTGGACAGCAGCGGCGCAATGGCGGACAGCAGCGCATGTGCGGCACACAGCGGCAGCGGCCGTAGGGCCACAACAGGCGAGTAGGTGGTGCGGCTGAGGGCAGGAGAAGGGAGGCCGGGCAGCGCCGAAGGCGGAGCTTGGCCACGAGCATGGCGCGCAGAGGCTGTTGCTGCTGCTAGCCCCATGTTGGCAGCCCCGTGCTAGCGCCCTGCAGCCGCATCACCGAGCAGCAACCCCGCCGCCACACCCCCGCACGAGCGCAGCGTCACCGCATCGCCAAGCCACAGCCCCGCCATACTTGACCGGAGGTCGCCGATGCCTTCCGCAACTTTTGGGTCAACACCCAGATTGGACACCTCCTTTTTAGCTTCTTGTTGTGTTTGGTTAACATGTTTCTATGAAATTGTAGATTTCAGTAAGGTTCTGCTGTGTGTTCACATTAATTCAGAAATTGTATATATGTATCAATCGACTGCATCCGATGTTGTGCTTCTCATGTTCCCTTGAAAAGATTGCTGGATGGAAAGAAGGTTTTGCTTTCAGGATTTCTGGTGTGTGTACGACCCTGTAAATAACTCTCTTTCATCTCATGCAGCAGCAGAGGCTTAGAGGAAGGCAATGCAGCGTGGATACACATGGGATGCTGCAGGTTGTAGTCCTTTTAGTTTGTTGATAATTTCTCTGACATAGATTGTAAGTTATATATTAGAAATAGATTTTAATTTGTGTATGGTATGGATTCCAAAACTAAACTGCTTCTACTGAAAAGCTCCCTTGTACTAGAGTTTTCCTAAAGCTAATGGAATTCCCTTGTACATACATTTGCATGATGACTATTTTTTCAAGATACATGTAACAAAGAGGAGGAGCTCAGGGAGCTGAGTGTGAAAGGATAAAGGAGTCAGGAAGGAGAAATCATATGTTGGCTTAATTAATTCTTCCTAATCAGTATGCTTTTCATATTGCCGTTTATTGAACTAATATAGTTTGCTTTTGATTAAGGATCTTGACATGGCACCTAGCTGTTTTTTATTTTCTGTAGCTTTTGTTGATCTTCTCCTTGTTCGGCTTAAATTTCTCATTGTTTTTCCTATTCCTTTGCAGGAACATGAACCTGATGATGACCCATAATTGGATGTATGTGAGAGGTACATGTGTTAGCTCATAAGCATATCAGAAGACAATCATGATGTTTATAATTATTCAGTTATATTTTTTATCCATGCCTCAACAATCGACGAAATTAAGCGATAGGATGAACATTCAGACTTTCTTGATGATTGGGATTCTAGGAAGACCATTACATACTCGACCAGCCCACCTGCCATCGTGAGACAAGCTAAAAGTGAAGCAACATAAAAATGGTTAGCCTTCCCAAAGGCGAATTTCTGCACAACATTCTGGGAAATCACCTATTTGTATCCATACATTTTCACCTTCACTATAAGTGGAAAGGTTTGCTATATTTATTTAACTACAATTCAAAACATTTAAGTACTGCACTATATGTTAATGCTACTCAAACTCCATTATTTATAATCAAAATATGTTTACATCTACTTTGTTGTCTGCCTGATGGCCTTTTTCTGAGAGTTTTTTAATTTTCTTGGTGGTGCAGTGATACTTTTTTCTTCGCCTGTAATCCCGGCGTCCTCCTCGCATCATTCTGCCGTCACTGACCATCATTATTCAGCCTTAATCCAGTCGTCCTCCTCGCATCACCCTGCTGTTCCCCTGGCTGATTGCCTGGAGATGCCATCCAAGCGCGCGTGGCTGAAAAAGTGCTTCATCATGGTCAGGCGCAGGTAGATGACAACAAGCAGCACAACGATGAGCAGCTCGACAGAGGAGTACGATGTAACGCTCGTCATAGGGAATCAGGAAGGTACAGTGATGGGTACTTTATCTTCCTTGGTCATCACTTTTTTCAAACTATCTTCGCCACAGAATGATTCTTGATAGCAGTACCTCCCATTTATGTTTTCTATTCAGCATAATCATATCCAACTGTGTTGTATATTCTTTTCTCCATATGAGGGCCTGCTGCATGACCAATTCATTTCTCCCTTCTATCTGATTGCCAGTCTGGTGATGACTTCCTAATAATTTGTATGTATGTCTTTTTGGACTGGTCATTAGTTTCTGAAATTAAGGTACTGTGACTTGGGAGGAATATATGTGTATGCACTGTTGTTACATTGCAGGAGAGTGAACTGCGATCATTTCCTATTGTGTATTCTCTGTTCTACATAATCAGATTTTCCTTTAGCATCTTAAAGATATTTCTCCACTTCTTTCTTATAACTTTGTTTGCAGCCTGATTATATGTTATATGTGCTCTCCCATTAATGTCTTAAGCCTATTAATCCATAAATTAATTGTTCCTGATTTTCTGCGGGCTCCCCTGATCACCGTATTTACTGGGAAGGTTGGCACATGACAATCTTAGTTTGGGCTAGATGCAACAATAGGTCTCTGCATTTTAACCGTGTTTTGACTGTTCATTTTGAAGTGCAGTACAAATGTCTTGTTTCATATTTCTCCAATAGCTTAATAATCTTTAGAGGTTCCGTACTTAACTCTTGCATTTTGGTTACTGTAGAGAAGTATGTTGATATGATCAAGGATGTTATCATTGACCCAGTGAAAATGATCCAAACTGTACTTCAATGTGCAGCAAGGTACAAATTCAGTTCTCTAACCATGTACTCCCTCCGTCCGGAATTACTTGTCGCTAAAATGGATAAAAATGGGTGTATCTAGAACTAGAATACATCTAGGTACATCCATTTCTCCGACAAGTATTTCCGAACGGAGGGAGTACTTTTTTGAGGACAATGCTGCATTGTGTCTGCACTTTTTTGTGTGCATAGAATATAATGCATGTCCCATATGACTGGTTCAAAGAAATACAAGCATAGTTTGAGGTAAACTGGCCAGAAAACTAAG
Organism: Triticum urartu; assembly: GCF_003073215.2. NCBI lineage: Eukaryota > Viridiplantae > Streptophyta > Magnoliopsida > Poales > Poaceae > Triticum > Triticum urartu. The sequence goes on from NW_024120457.1 coordinate 6,834, forward strand.
ATTACTTTTAAGTAAGGATAGAGCCATGGATTACATGATTGCTTTTCAAAACACAACATCAAATGTAGTTGAGCACACCGCTTCGGTTGGTGGAAGTTTTGAACTTTGTATTCATAATAACCCATGTATATGTTTACTAACGGTAACTATTTCATCTGATGGTACTGCTATTGTGTCACAAAGAACAAGTACTCTGATGATGCCAAGAAGCATAATGTCGCAAGAACTTTTATGTCACTGTTTTCTGTTCAATGTATTTCATCAGCAGGTGAGAGAGCCTGCTGAAACTTTATTTTATTTCATCTTTTTTAACGGGCAAACAGCTTGCTTTGCGTATGATCAAACCTTCAAACTGATTAGGTTCCATATCATAAACAAAGCAGATGTAGCTGGTTCTACTTTTGTTGAATTATTATGGTTACAAGGATCAACATATGTATTTTTTTGATTTAATGTTTTGTTTCTGCCCCTTTTTCGACCCATTCTCAAAGGTGTGTTGCCGTCGAAGGCGAAGACTAGATGTTCTGCTCTTGTGTCTGAACAATCTTAGTTGGCAGCAAGTTTTTTCTTAACAGTGTTCAGTAAACCTGCCCATGTTGTATATAAAATATATACAATTCCATTAAATTTTCTTCTATGTTTTTTGTCAAAATACATCAGCTCATGGTCACTGAATAAACTGATGTTGACTATTGTTGGGGCAGGTGAAGATGCAAATATCTTTTCACATAATGATCGTAAGTCGAGACGTGCGTTGCACGTGCATGCTTACTAGTATAGTATAAGACCAATTGACATGATGGGCCTCCCAGGAAAAACATTGCCATACCATGCAAGAAAAAAGAGAGAGAGGAAAAACATTGCCATCGATGGTTCGGTCAGGTTTGGGATACTTAACAACTCTAGTCGGTTCCCTAAAACCAGGAGTAAAGAATCCGGTTCTCTAAACCGGAACCAGCCCATCCCCTATAACCGTTAGGTGAGTATAAATTTTACTTCAAGCGGCCGCCGAGGAGTAAAAATACTCAACCTATGGGCCGCAGAGTAAATTTTCCTCAAACACCTACCATCATCACCACCGCCCAATACACATCGCCGTTGCACGCACGCGGCACGCCCACTCCGTCTCCTGTGCGCCGGGGACAGGGGTGGGACCGGCCCCCCGCCGGTCCCCACCATCCATACGTAACGCTCGGCTGGCGGATGCACACCGCAGAGGTACTTCCTCCTCCCGCGCCGGCGCCGCACCCGCCTTCCCCGACCTCCCGGTGCCGCTGCTGGTGCCGAAATACATCGGTGTGCGGTAGCGCAAGTGGGGGACATGGGTCGCCCAAATTTTCGACCCCGACATCGGAAAGACCTATTGGATAGGCTCCTTCCATACGACATCAAGTCGGTGCACCTGTACGACGCCTGCCGCTGTAACTTTCTCTTTGGCTGCCTGCCGCCATTGAAGTTGGTGGACCCTCAGGTGGCCACCCCATGCGAGAGATGGGAGGATTGGGAGGCCCGCGAGCATCTTGAGCCGGAGCACGCCGACGAGGCGTAAATGGCGGAGCTCCACCAACGCTATCCGGGCACGTCGAGGCGGATCATATGCGGAGTACGCGGCGAGGAGGACCGGTGTCAACGACCTCTCGAAGGATGAAGGAGGCGACGACGACAATGACTGCCCCAATCCAATGTTCGGCAGTTTGAGCAGAAGGGAGTGGAAGGAGCTCTTGGAAGAGTCGGACTAGGTTATATTTCGAATTTCTAGCCTAAATTTTGAATGTCATTTAGTATTTTTTATGTAATAGTTTGAACCTAATTTAGCACCAAATTTGCGTTCATGTGGCTTTCACTTTTTTACTCCGTTAAGTTTTGGGGTTCGGTTAAAAATGACATTTCTTTAGAGGAGCACTTGATCCTCTAAAGATTACTTAGCCGTTTACTCCTCTAAAATTTAGGAGATCGGCTAGAGTTGTTCTAACATGGCACACCAGCGAACAATACTCATGTTAGGAATAAACCTCATCAGGGCTTGTAGGATCGTTTAGAGCATCTCCACTAGCAGCCCTATTTTTGGACACGAAAATTGGGTGTTGTAAAATATTCTGGGCACGAAAACACCTTTTTTTGGCACGAGCAAGCATCGTGTCCGACCACATCCCTATAATAGGGCACGAAATAGGGCACAACTGCTCCAATGGCTTGCTTAAAATAGGGCAGTCGCACGGCAGCTGCACCACAATTTGCATATGCTTTTGAATCACAACTATTCGTATTTAACATACACATTTTTATACCACAACTATGCAATATCACTACACACAATAAATGAAACAACAACATATAAAATTCATCTTCAAATTCACATATCAAGTTCAAATGCAAATCTGAAGCATAGTGAACCAACACAAACAAAACTGCATGACCAACATAAAGAAAAGATACATAGTCTCTCAACCATCCTTGCCACATGTGGTTTCTTTCTCCTCACCGTTGGCTTCATTATGATCACCGTATTTTCCTTCCTCGACTTGCTTTGTGCTATTCATGTCGCCGCACATAGCTCCCATGCTACCATCCATACATCCAAAGCCACCTCCCATGGCATTCATCATACCTCCAAAGCCACATCCCATCATGCTCATCAAAACCACCAATTCAGCCACCCATGCCTCCCATGCCTCCCATGACGCCCACGCCGCCACTCATTCCTCCTTCCATGCCACCACCTATCAAGTTCATCAAACTCATGGACTTTTTTCGCCAACATTTGACCTTCGCACATCCCAACAAATTCCTTTACCATGTAGCCACACATGGCTCCCATGCCTCCCATGCCACCTATGCCTCCTTCCATGCCACCCATGCCTCCTCCCATGATGCCACTCATTTCTCCTTCCATGCCACCGCCCATCAAGCTCGTCAAACTCATGACGGAAGGTCTATGCCTCTTCCCACACCTTCATATTGGGTTTCATCAAATTCTTGAGAGACAAATTGTTCATTTGCAACATTTGTATATCTTAAAAATGCTTCATCATCAACGCTACATGCACACAATTGAACATAAAAATACATCACTACATGCTCCTTATCATTGCATCCATCAACTACAAGCACAATCAAAACGAAAAAAAGCAATTTTTTTACCTTTCGGACATATCGTTGAGCATGTTGTGGGCACCAGTGGCTGTGGCCACGGGCGCCAATGGATCGTCCTCCATGGACACCGACGGGAAGGAGGAGGAGGAGGCGGTTGTGATGGTAGAGCAGCCACGGTAG
>NW_024120458.1:0-10282 GCF_003073215.2 Triticum urartu
CTTTCAAGCAAGTGGTAGGCATCGTAGCATTGGCATAGCAAAGAGCGAGCGCAACTAGCAAGAAAAGATAGAAGTGATTTCGAGGGTATGATCATCTTGCCTGAAATCCCGCAAGGAAGAAGAACGAGTCCATGACGAAGACAATGGGATGTAGTCGAACGGATCCTCGCAACTCCGGAACGGAACCAAAGCTCACGAGAAAGGCAACCCGGAAAGAAGCAAACAACATAGTAAACAACCACTACCACAACATGGCATGATGCATAATCAAGTATGATGCATGTCCGGTTTAAAGAAGCATGGCATGGTAAAATGCACAAACAACCCTACAAATTAAATGGGGCTCAATATGCAACGGGTTGCATATTGACGAAACGCCACATCAAGTTATTTAGTTTGATCTCGTTTATGTACCCAACAATATTAAATGTTGTTAAACATGGCAAGAGGGTGAAGCAAAGTAAAACTACCTATCTAGTCAAGTTTAAATGAGGCCGGAAGCAACGAACAACAATTCCGGTAAACCCCCATATGCATATATTAGGTTTGGTACTGTTCTGCCCTAAACACAATTTTAGAGTTGTTAAACATGCAAAATGATGCCACCATGTTAACTAGGCATTTTTCCACCCCATTTACATATAAAGTTTATTTAAAACCGAGCTACGGTTATTAAGTTATGAATTAAAGCATTTTAACATGGCATAGGAGCAAATTAATGCAACCAGCAGTTTTAAACATAGATGAAAGTTGCATATTATGAAACTAGACAAAATTCTAAGCATATATCATGTATAAATTATTTACATATGATGCATGATTAATAAGTTATTATATGCATGACAATGAGGGTTTTTCTGCAAAATAGTAAATCCTGGGATAAAAGATTAAATCCGTCCAGAGGAAAAAAAACACTATATGGGCCAAAACTGAACACGGCCCAATAGCAGGGAAGACAGAAAAAAAGGCGCTCAGGGGTGTGGCCTCACATTGGGCCTGGCCCGGTTGGAAGGGGGCGCTGGGCCTCGCTAGAAAAGGCTGGCCCGCGGTTGCAACCCACATGAGCAGCCGAATCGGCCACGAGTGAAGGGGCAGGCGAAACTGCTCGTTTCTGAAGAACAGAAACAATGGCGTCCACGGCGACAGGAAGCAGGAGGTCGCCGCGGCGGGGCTCTTTCCGCCGGATCACGCCAGATCCCGCGGGAAAGGAGCGAGGGCGAACAGATCCAGGCACGAGGAGTCGAGGCAGGGGCTTCAGGAGGCGAATTTGACGGGGCTGCTGCTAACCGAAAAAAAGGCAGAGTTCAGACTTTAGATAGAGAAAGGGGAAGGGAAGGAGAGTGACAGCAGGGGAGATGGCAGGGACGCGAAGGGGGCACCATGTCACGAGGGGACCTTGCTGAACGGCGGCACCTCACCGGCGACGAGGAAGGCGGGAATGGTTCGAGGAGCTCGAGGACGACGACTTCCGGGCATGGGAGGCGAGGATGGCCGGCGCAAACTCCTCGGGGCTCCCTGTTGCACGAACAGAGAGAGCCGGTGAGAGAGGGAGGATAGAAGAACAGAAGGAGGGACAAGAGAAGAGATGGGTGCGAGGCTCAACTGTTGGTCCACGGCAACACCGCAGGACAGCGTCAGGCACGGGAGGCAGCGCAGGGGAGGCAGCGGTGCTGACTGGAGAATCTGCGCGAGGCCGAGCGCCATGGTGCTTGCGGCGGCGTCGGTTTCCACGCTAAGGACGACAGAGCTCGACGAGGGGGTGCAGAGGGGAGTCATGCGAGGCAGGGGATGGAGTGGACGCGGAGGGAATGGAGCTCCATCGGCTTGGCTGGATGGAATTGATCGGGGGAATTCCAAGGAGGGTGGCGGCTGCTGGTTGGATTGGGCCGGGTAAGATCCCGATGGGGATTTGGTGTAGTGGCGGCGGCGGCGATGGGACAAGAGGACTAAAATTTAGGGTTAGGTCCTAAATTGGACTAGGGAGTCTATATATATAGGGAACGAGGGGAATTTGGATCATCTAATTGAAATCTGACGGTCGAGAATAAATGGGTTAGGAAATCCAAATGAGAAAACGGTGATGTTTTGCAGATGTTTGGGGATGATCCGGACACAACGGTGGCGACAGTCCGGGTCGGATTCGAGACAACTTTCGGACGCGCGCGATGGGGGCTGCGGGCTGACGAGAGAGGTTAGGTTGGACCTGACGGTAGGTAGTGGGCTGTGTAGAGGGTCTAGAGAGGAAAGAGAGGGAAAGCCCGGCAACAGTTTTCGGAGACCGAAAATGTCCGGCGTTAGACCGGCTATAATGCCGCTATAGTTTAACGGTTGGGCTATCAAACGAACTCCGAATGTGATGGAACTTGACAGGCGGTCTATCTACACTATAATAAGACCACACGCCAACTTTCATCCCATTCCGAGAACATTTTCCGGCCACTTATAAAATAATATTTCAGACATGCCGCGGGCGCATGCAAGTGTGTCTGGGCTCAGAACGGACAACGGACGGAATGAGGAGACCGGGACGGATACAAGTTTTGAAAACATGATGATGCAATGCACATGATGACATGATAAGATGCAACACACAAGCAAATGACATGACAACGACAGCGAATAACTGGGAGACAACTGGCACAACGGTCACGGGGCGTCACACATGATGCCACCCTAGGAGGCAAGGTAACCCTCTTGACACCCAAGACTAGATGGCGGCAACACCCCAGATCGCATCTGACATGTAAATCCTAGGCCCCTCATGTCTATGGAAACGGAGGTCAAGGTTGCCCACTGATCATCTATCCTCAGATAGAAGAACTCTCAGTAGAAGCCTCATACACCATTGTAACCCCTCGCACGAGGTATCCTTCCATTATGAATCATTAAAACTAGTAGGACATGTGGTATTACTCTTTGGAGGCCCGAACCTAGATAAACCCGTTGTGTGACCTCTGATCCTTGACTTCTAGCTACGCTTGGACCCCTACTGAGGGATCTGATGGGGATTTGCTCCGCCATCCACCTTGAAGCACCACAGTGGGGACAATGAGTAATATTGCCATATTCTCCCCAATACAAAATGCAGTCATGCTACTTCTTAGGCTTGCATTGGTTTTTCCCCTGAAGAGGAAAGGATGATACAGCAAAGTAGAGATAAGTATTTCCCTCAGTTGAGAACCAAGGTATCAATCCAGTAGGAGGAACACACAAGTCACCAATGGTTGCACCTACACAAACAAACAAATACTTCAACCCAGCGCGATAAAGGGGGTGTCAATCCCTTCACGGTTACTTGCAAGGATGAGATCTGATAGTGATAGATATAAAAGGTAACTACAAGTGCAAAATAAGATAAAAATAAATAAATAGTTGCAAGGTATTTTTGTGTTTTTGATTTTTATAGATCTGGAAATAATATGATAAAAATAGACCCAGAGGCCATAGTTTTCACTAGAGGCTTCTCTCTTGAAAGAAAGCATACGGTGTGTAAAAAAATTACTATTGAGCAATTGATAGAAAAGCGCATAGTTATGACGATGTCTAAGGTCATGATCATGAATATAGGCATCATGCCTGTGACAAGTAAACCGACTCCTACCTGCATCTACTATTATTACTCCACACATCGACCACTATCCAGCATGAATCTAGTGTATTAAGTTAACAAGAATGAAGTAACGCCTTAAGCAAGATGACATGATATAGAGGGATAGATCCAATCAATATGAACAAACCCCGTCTTTTTATACTTAATGGCAACAATACAAATACGTGTCATGTCCCTTTCTGTCACTAGGAATAAGCACCGCAAGATTGAACCCATTATAAAGCAATTCTCCCATTGCAAGAAAAATCAATCTAGTTGGCCAAACCAAATCAGTAGATTGGAGAGAAATACAAAGCTATCTTGATCATGCATAAAAGAGTTTAGAGAAGACTCAAATAATATTCATAGATAATCTGATCATAAACCCACAATTCATCGGATCTCAACAAACGCACCGCAAAAGAAGATTACATCGAATAGATCTCCAAGAACATCGAGGAGAACATTGTATTGAAGATCAAAGAGAGAGAAGAAGCCATCTAGCTACTACCAATGGGTCTGTGGTAAACTACTCACACATCATCGGAAGGGCAGCAAGGTTGATGTAGAAGCCCTCCTTGATCAAATCCCCGTCTGGAAGAGTACCAAAAAAGGCCTCCAGATGGGATCTCATGAGGACAAAAACTTGCGGTGGCGGAAAAGTATTTTTGGTGTGCCCTCTGGTCTATGGGGAATATTTGGGTATTTATATAAAAATAATTAGGATTAGAGGAGCCACAGGGGGGCAAAAGCTTGGGGGCACCCTATGAGCTTGTGGCCATCCTGTGGCTCTTCTGGCCTCCTCCCGAAGCTTCTAGGGTGTCTTGTGGTCCAAAAAAATCGTCAAAAAGTTTCGTTCTGTTTGGTATTGATTTTCTGTAAAGGCAAAAACAAGGAAAAACAGCAACTGGCACTTAGCACTAGGTTAATAGGTTAGTCCCAAAAATGATATAAAATAACATAATAGTGCATATAAAACATCCAAAATTGATAATATAATAGTATGGAACAATCAAAAATTATAGATACGTTGGAGACGTATCAAGTCATACATGCATACATGAATTGTCTGATATCCAAGATCATATCAGAAAGAGCTCTCTTAGCATCAACGTAAGATTTCAGAAAGTCCACCTCAGGCAAAGCAAGATTCAACAAATAAAATTTATATTGAATGTTTTGTTGGTCGTGCGCGTATATGATTTGATATGAAGCACTTTAATAATGAAAGCCATCTATGTCATGGTGCCGCATCCCTTGTGAAGGGGTTTCATTGCTTCTTTGTTGAGAATCTTAGCAATATCCAACCTAGTAGATGCCTCTTCTTTATTTCCAGTTATTCTGCCCATGTTATCCACTAGAGCTCCCAACATATCATATACTTATTGTTAGTACAACTCAAAATCATCATGGTCGTCAGATTCATAAACATCATCATTGGCAGTACAACTGCTTCCACCGATGTCCCCTGATTCCCATGATAGATCCACCTCGTATAGGTCATGAGAATACCAGTGACATCTATGTGACATCTGACAACAACAATAGTTTTGCGGATCCCATTACGGCAATTTTTTCATGGGCACGACATATCTGCGGCCCTGTTGTTGTGAGCAAGCGTGAAGTTCATAAACTGATTCATGCCAACCATGTATGGTGGTGTCAGCATTGTTCCATCAGTAATCCAACTATGATACATTGCATGTACAACATGAAAAGTACATAGAATGCACTTAATATTTGCTACGATGTTTTTTCAGTAAACAGATCTCACCTGAAATCTCCCCTATCCCAGCCGCCCATTCACGTGTTGTTTCTTCCTTCAATTGTGGCATGTGGCCTCGGTGTACCCTCGCAGATGTGTTCACCTCACTGTACCCTCGCAACCGCATTCACCTTGTCATGACGGACTCTCAACTTGTTGGGGGTGTGGTATGAGCGAAGAGCTCTAAGTCGGCGATCCCAAGTTCCTGCTATTATGTGATGTGTTCCCACTAAATGAGTTGGCAGAAAAACAGTTAATTGTTATATGTCTATTCACATTTACAAAACAATGACACACCAACATTAACTGTGACACTGATACTCATCGCACAAAATGGACATGCCTAATGATGGCCCAATATGTCTCAAAAAATCAGCCCAAAAGGTCGCCAAAGTTGTCGAAGGCACTGCGGGGGGGGGGGGGGGGGGGGGCGTGAAAGTGGACCGTCACGAAAAATGAATTTCGGAGATGTTTCATGTTTTGTCGCCAGGGTTTTTGTCACTAAATAAAGCAAATTTTGTAGTGAATATAACACATACCTGCTGGCTCATGGGCCAGCTCATAATAAAATCTTAAAGTAGAAAAAATATTCTAGTCTTGTGGCGTCCATCCACACACATGCAACAGTTGAGTATATCATTATAACCCTACTTCGTATCTCTCCTTGGACATGGAAAAACCTGCAACATGATACATTGCGGGCACGAGGGTCAATATATTGAATGTATTAGAGAGTTACAAACATTTAAGTAACAATCCTACGAGTGTTCAACATGACAAGGGAAATTGTGGTTTGATACGTCTCCAACATATCTATAATTTATGAAGTATTCATGCCATGTTTACAAAAAATTTATATGGTTTTGGCATGATTTGCATGGAACTAACCCGGACTGACACTGTTTTCAGCAGAACTACCGTGGTGTTGTTTTTTGTGCAGAAATGAAAGTTCTCCAAATGAGCTGAAAGTTTTTGATGATTGTTTTTGGAACAAAAGAGACCCCCGAAGCTTCGTGGGAGGGCCAGAAGAGCCACGAGGAGAGCACAACCAACCAGGGCACGCCTAGTAGGCAAGGCTCTCCCCAGTGGGTTTTGCTCACTTCGAGGCCCATCTTCGCGTGAAACCGACGCCAAAAAATCCTATAAATAGAGAAACCATCAGAAATAATCCTAGATCAGCCGCTGCAAGGCTCTGTAGCCACCGAAAAACAATCTAGACCCCATTCCGGCACCCTACCGGCGGGGGGAATCATCACCTGTGGCCATCTTCATCATCCCAGCGGCCACCATGATGAGGAGGTAGTAGTCCACCCGCGGGGCAGAAGGTTTGTACTAGTAGCTATGTGTCTAATCTCTCTCGCTCTCATGTTCTTGAGATGGCATGATCTTGATGTATCGCGGGCTTTGTTAATATAGTTGGATCATATGGTGTTTTCCCCTCTCTATCTCGTGATGAATTGAGTTTTCCCTTTGAGATTTCGTTTTATCGGATTGAATACTTTTATGGATTTGAGAGCACTTGATATATGTCTTGCAAATGAATACTCGTGGTGACAATGGGGTATTATATTGATTCACTTGATATATGTTTTGGCACTCAACTAGTGGATTCCCGAGGTGACATTGGGGTAATCTACGCATGGGGGTTGATGCATGTTCTTGTCTTTGTTTCTCCGGTAGAAATCATGGGGAACTCTTTGAAGTTCTTTGTGTTGGATTGATTATTATGAATCTAAATTTTTTTGGTGTTATCTTAGTACGAACTCTTGGATAGATTGATCGGAAAGAATAGCTTCGAGGTGGTTTCGTACCCTACAAACGATTTCTTCTTATGTTCTCCGCTAGATAGGAACTTCGGAGTGATTCTTCATCGCACTTTGAGGGGTTCTTATATGATCCAATTATATTAGCACTATTGAGAGATTGCACTAGCGAAAGTACGAACCCTAGGCCTCATTTTTAAGCGTTGCAATATCATTTTTATGCCCGTTTACTATTTGCTACCTTGCTGTTTTTATTTATTCATATTATAAAAATATGTTTCTACCATCCATATTACACTTTTATCACCATCTCTTCGCCGAACTAGTGAACCTATACAATTTTCCATTGTATTTGGTGTGTTAGGGACACAAGAGACTTTTTATTATTTGGTTGCAGGGTTGTTTGAGAGAGACTATTTTCATCATACGCCTCCCACGAATTGATAAACATTAGGTCATCCACTTGAGGGAAATTTGCTACTGTCCTACAAAACTCTACGCTTGGAGGCCCAACACGAGTCTACAAGAACAAGTTGTGTAGTAGACATCATGGCTCTCTTTTATTTTTCTGAAAACTTATTTATCTTACTTCTATCTACTAGTTAAGATATTTTCAACCGCGGTGCCTTACGAACTACTTGAGTATTGTTCAAATATATTAAGAGCCCCTCGGGATTCATGGTTACTCAAAAGTTGCCATGAGAGCCCCTTGGGATCGTGGTTAATCAACACTACCATGAGAGCCCATCAAGATCACGGTTAATCAAACATTTCCACAAGAGCCCCTTAGGATCGTGGTTAACAAACATTGCCATGAGAGCCTCTCAAGATAATGGTTATTCAAACATTTCCATGATCGCCCCTTAGGATCATGGTTAACAAACATTGCCATGAGATCCCCTCAGCATCATGGTTCCTTAATCACAACATAGCCGGATTGTCTTGTCCATGATTCACACAAAAGCCTAACGTCCAAGCTAACGTAAGTTTCAACAACATGTGGCTATCATGTACTATTTTCATAACTTGTAAAGTAAAGTAGTGTAGAGCAAGTTCAAGGGTGCAACTTGCCTGGTGCTCATTAATGTTTTTCACATAAATAAATCTTGTTAAGTGATGAAGTTCTTCACACACAAAATCCTAATAAAGCTACTCTTCGCTCTCCGAACAATCTAACGTAAGTAAAGAGCAATCATGAACAACCATACAATACAAGTCAAACATACAATAAGTGTAGTGCATGGTGTTAGTGACATTCTGCTGTGAGATCATGTGTCAACTGTTAACTCATAAGAGTTTGGAAAACAACCTAGTGGTTGCTAATTGGAACACATGTGACATCAGGGTTCACATGAAAGTTTCAATAAAAGGTTTGTCACATGAGGAGTATGTGACACAATGTTGTGGTTGCTAGACCCAGTCAAAGGAATCATGCAACTGGAGTTAAGGTCTATGAATCTTGCATATCCAAGTTACTGTTCAAGTTAAATGACAATTCAAACTTGTTGACCTTCCATGAGTTTGAATACAAACAAAGTTGGTTAGGTTTCATTCTAAGTTCCTCAACTTGGTTTGACTTACAATTCAATTTGAATTAGGGCTCACCTTGTTTGAATTCAAATTGAATTGAATTTGGACTAAGATTTGAATTTGAATTTGAATTCAAATTAAGTTTGAATTATTGAAGCTAGGTTCAATAATGAATTTGCAAATGATGTAGGGGAACGAAGTAATTTCAAAAAAATTCCTACGCACATGCAAGATCATGGTGATGCATAGCAACGAGAGGGGAGAGTGTTGTCTACGTACCCTTGTAGACCGTAAGTGGAAGCATTATGACAACATGGTTGATGTAGTCGTACGTCTTCACGATCGACAGATCTTAGTACCGAAAGTACGACACCTCCGCGATCTGCACACGTTTGGCTCGGTGACGTTCCATGAACTCTTGATCCAGCTGAGTGTCGAGGGAGAGCTCCGTCAGCATGATGGCATGATGACGGTGATGATGATGCTACCGTTGCAGGGCTTCGCCTAAGCACTACGATGATATGACCGAGGTGGATTATGGTGGAGGGGGGCACCGCACACGGCTAAGGGATCAATGATCAACTTGTGTCTATGGGGTGCCCCCCTCCCCCGTATATAAAGGAGTGGAGGATGGGGAGAGGGTCGGCCTCCTAGGTGCGCCCAATGGGGGAGTCCTACTCCCGATGGGAGTAGGATTCCCCCTTCCCTAGTTGGAGTACGAGAGGGAAGGAAGGGGGAGAAGGAGAGAAGGAAAGGGGGGGGGTCGGCCCCCCTTCCCAATTCGGATCGGGCTTGGGGGGGGCCCACCTTGGCCGCCTCCTCCTCCTTTCCACTATGGCCCATTGACTCCCCGAGGGCTTCCGGTAACCTCCTGGTACTCCGGAAAATGCCTGAACTCATTCAGAACCATTCCGATGTCCAAACATAGGCTTCTAATATATCAATCTTTATGTCTCGACCATTTCAAGACTCCTCGTCATGACCGTGATCATATCCGGGACTCTGAACAACCTTCGGTACATAAAAACACATAAACTCATAATACCGATCGTCACCGAACGTTAAGCGTGCGAACCCTATGGGTTCGAGAACTATGTAGACATGACCGAGACACGTCTCCGGTCAATAAACAATAGCGGAACCTGGATGTTCATATTGGCTCCCACATATTCTACGAAGATCTTTATTGGTCAAACCGCATAATGATATATGTTGTTCCCTTTGTCATCGGTATGTTACTTGCCCGAGATTCGATCGTCAGTATCTCAATACCTAGTTCAATCTCATTATCGGCAAGTCTCTTTACTCGTTTCGTAATGTATCATCCCGTAAATAACTCATTACACTACAAAAAAATACACTTCCGTGATGATATGTGTTTGTCATAGTAGGTCGCGTTTTTTTCATGCATGTACATCCATGACGATTTTATGACAGAATCAAGATAGTCATACCTGTACTGTCGTACAAGTGTTCCATGACATTACCAAAATTATCATCACGGAAGTGTGCACTTCCATGACGATATATCGCATGTCACAGAAGTGCTTTCGTTAAGGGTGACCGACACATGGCATCCACCGTAACGGAACGCCGTTAAGCTATCGGGTCGAGTTTTGGATCCGATAACCCGTT
>NW_024120459.1:0-18168 GCF_003073215.2 Triticum urartu
CGCGTGCCAGCGGTGGAGAGGCTGGGGGTGTTGTGGCCACGGTGCCCTCTCCTCCTCCACGCCAGCCACCGCGGGTGTCGGTCCGTCGTGATGATGCTTGTGATAATATTTCCATAGCGTCGTCCGACCCATGGACCCACCGCGACCAATGCCAAGTTCTTCGAGAGCAAGCTCACGAAGATGCTTGAACCACTATCGAGTGCCGGCATGATACGCGCCACCAGTCGGACAAGCGGGCGGGACCCGCTATGGACCACCCAGCCTTTACCGAGCTGCGACAGTTCCAGTGGCCGTCCAACCGCATGTTCAAGCCTGACGTCGGCGAGAAGTACACTGGCAAGACCCATCCGTCAGAGTTCCTCAGCATCTACACCATCGCGATGCAGGCTATCGGAGCTCGCGGCGACAAGGTGCTTGCCAATTACTTCTCGTTAGCACTGAAGCCCAATGTCATGTCTTGGTTGATGCACTTGCCGGCGGATTCCATTTCTTCTTGGTCGGATCTGTGCCATGAGTTCATTGACGCCTTCACTGGAGGCCGCCAAGCTCATGGCCAGGCCAGTGATTTGCATATCATCCTCCAGAAGGAAGGGGAAACCCTATGCAAGTACATCCAGAGATTTAGCCGGGTACAGTACAACATCCCCGACGTTCATGCTGCCGCCGTGATTAGCGCGTTCCATCAGAACGTGCGCAACCGCAAGATGCGCGAAGAGCCGGCGATGACCAAGGTTAAGGATGTGGCCGAGCTCTATGTTCTGGCCGATAGGTGCGCCTGGGCTGAAGAGGGAAGGAAGTACCCCGGCGAGGACGCCGGCGCAGAAACTGACTCTACTGGTGAAGACACCGCCGCCCCGACGAAGAAGGGCCGGCGTCACAACAGGAAACGCAAAGGCAAGACTGTGCTTGCCGTTGAGGGATCCGACAGCACCGGCGCTGCCAAGAAAGGCCAAGGCAGACGACCCCGGCAAGGAGATTGCCGGGTGCACCGCCTGCCGGGCCCTGGCAGCTGCCGGCAAGCCAGGAAGCTCCGACTAGCAATATTGCAAGATCCACCGCACCAAAGGCCACGACCTCCAGAACTGCCGACAAGTCGAGCTGCTTGCTGAGAAGCAAAAAGCTGAATACGAGAGGCGGGACAAGGAGAAGGGCCAAGATGGTGCTGAGGGATCCAGCAAGAAGCGTGGCGGCCAAGGAGGCCGTCGCGGCAAGGACAACCAGCAAGAGAGGCGCGCCCGGGGCCGTGACAAGAAGCAAGAAGACGATGATCATGACGAGGACGATGAGTCCGGCGAGCAAGAGTTCCAGAAGGCTACGGAGGCCATGTGCATCGATGGCGGCGCCTCGCTGCATACTTCTCACCGCCAGCTCAAGCAGTGGGCGCGTGAGATTATAGTAGCGGAGCCGTCGTTCGACGCTCGGAAGCCGCTGAAGTGGTCCACCACGCCCCTCATCTTTGACGCCGAGGACCACCCTGACTGCACGACCGTGGTCGGGTGTTTGTCGTTGTTGGTTTTGCCAACGATACGCAACCTCAAGGTGAACAAGATGTTGGTCGACGGCGGGGCCAGCCTAAACTTGATCTTGCTCGTCGTGATCAAAAGGTTACAAATTCTCGATGGAGACCTCGAGGAAACGGTCACGTTTCAAGGGGTCAATCCGGGGAGGAGCCAGCCGAAGGGAAAGGTCACATTGCCCGTGACGTTTGGAGGAGAGTTGAACCACAGGACGGAGAGGATCGTGTTCGATGTGGCCGAGATCCCCTTGCCCTACAGCGGGATCCTCGGCCGCCCGGCACTAGCTAAGTTCATGGCGGCATCGCACTACGCCTACAACATGCTGAAGATGCCTGGGCCGTTGACCATCATATCCATCTCCTCCGACAAGAAGGACGCGCTGATTTGCGCCGACCAACTCTACCGGGAAGCAGTCGCAGCGCCTGCCGCCAAGGCACTTGCTCCTGCCGCTGAAGCCCCGGGAGGGAAGAAGAAGCCCGGCAAGACCTCTCGCACCCACTCCGGCAATCGCACCTCTTCGGAGTGTTGTGCTACCGTCAAGGACATGCCAGAGAGCTCCACCGACAAGAGCAAGAAATCTAGAGCTGAGCCACCATAGACCAAGAAGGTGTCCATTAGGGAGGATGGCATGCGAGGGGCTTTCACCATAAGCTCCGCCCTCGATAGCAAATAGGAAGGCGCGCTCATAACCTTCCCGCGGGCGAATGTCGACGTGTTTGCATGGCAAGCATCCGACATCCCCGGCGTTCCCAGGGAGGTGATTGAGCATCACCTAGCTGTCTGTCCTTATGCACGGCCCGTCAAGCAGAAGGTCAGGAAGCAGGCTCTGGAAAGGCAGGAGTTCATCACAGAGGAGATCAGGAAGTTGGAAGCGGCAGGTTTGGTGAGAGGAGTGCTCCATCCGACGTGGTTGGCCAATCTGGTGGTGGTGCGCAAGGCGAATGGGAAGTGGAGGCTGTGTATTGACTACACAGATATCAATAAGGCTTGTCCCAAAGACCCCTTCCCATTGCCGCGCATCGACCAGATTGTTGACTCCACTGCCGGGTGTGATTTGTTGCCATTCCTCGACGCCTACTCAGGCTATCACCAGATCTTCATGACAAGACAAGATGAAGAGAAGACATCATTCATCACCCCGTGTGGTACGTATTGCTTTTTACGGATGCCTTTCGGGTTGAAGAGTGCTGGCTCGACGTTTGCAAGAGCGGTCCAAATTGGTTTTGAACCCCAGCTCCATAGAAATATGGAAGCATACATGGATGACATAGTGGTCAAAACCAAGGACAGGGCCACTCTTGTACAAGACCTGGAAGAGACGTTTGCTAACCTGCGCAAGATCAACCTCAAGATGAACCCTGAGAAGTGTGTCTTCGGCGTTCTGTCCGGCAAGCTTCTCGGGTTCTTTGTGTCGCAGCGCGGGATCGAGGCAAACCCAGACAAGATCAAGGCTGTCGAGCAGATTGAGGCGCCCAAGCGGATCAAGGATGTGCGTCGGCTCACGGGCTGCGTTGCCGCCATGAGCCGATTCATCTCCAAGTCTGCCAAGCGTGCCCTTCCTTTTTTCAAAATCTTGAAGAAGGCAGGCCCAATGGAGTGGACCCCAGAAGCCGAGGCGGCGTTGCAGGACCTGAAGAAGTACCTTTCCTCCACACCAATACTGGTTGCACCTAAACCACGAGAGTCGTTGCTGCTGTATCTAGCGACAACGAATCAAGTGGTCAGCGCCGCACTGGTGGCCCAGAGGGAGGTCGACGAGGAGGCAGTGGCGACGGCAGGGCCGACGGATGGCAAGCCAGAGATTCCCCCGGCAAGGCCTGATGCCGGCGAGGCAAGGCCCCCAGCAGAGTCTGACGCCATCGGGGCGGTGCCCGCACAGTCAAGTGAAGTGGTGAAGAAGAAGAAGAAGATGATGCAGCACCCGGTTTACTTTGTCTGCTCCCTCTCGCAGGGGGCTAGGTCGAGGTACTCCGGTATGCAGAAATTTCTCTTCGGCCTCCTTATGGCCTCGAGGAAGCTGCGTCATTACTTCCAAGCCCACGAGATCACCGTCGTCACCCGCCTCCCATTGCAACGGATACTGCACAACCCAGATGCGATGGGAAGGATTGTGGAATGGGCCTTGGAATTGTCAAGCTTTGGGTTGAAGTTTGAAAGTACCTCGACAATCCAGAGCAGAGTCTTGGCGGAGTTCATTGCAGAATGGACCTCAACGCCCGACGAAGAAATCCAGGAGACCGCTCTCCTTGGCAAGGAGGCAAGACGCAACTGGATCATGTACTTTGATGGGGCCTTCCCGCTGCAAGGCGCCGGTGCCGGTGTGCTGCTTGTTGCACCCACCAGAGAACACCTCAAGTATGTGATCCAGATGCACTTTCCTAGGGAGGATGGCGGGTTAATTTCTCACAATTAGGGGGACTTTTTTGCAAAAAGGCCGATGACGGACGACCAGAAGCCATCGCTAGTTTATTATTAGGGAAAGATAAAGTCCAGAGCCTACAAAACATCAATGAAGCTCGTCCGATCCTATGTGCCGAAATTCATATTCAGGATAAGCAATCAAGTATATGTACTCCACCCACCAAACATTTTGCAAAGAGAAAATTTAAACAGAGCATTAACCAAATAAAGGTAATATAGATGCATCTGGAACTCATGAACTGGATCGGTGGAACACTTTTTGGTTATGCCTGTAATAGTACCTTGGCTGTGGATAGGAGATGCTTTTTTTTCAAAATCTGCAATATATAGTAGAGGTTTGTCCGTGTTGATAGTGTTGATATCTCGGCACGATCTAAATCTCATTGGGCATCATTCTTTCTGATTTAAATCCCAGGAAGATCTAAATAAATAGAAAATAGGAATAACATCAAATTTTCACCATTAATAAAAACTTACAATAGGAATACTAGATTCTATATACTGGAAGAACATGTGTAGAGACATCGTCCAATAGAGGAACAGACCCTTCAGGGAGAAGTAATTTTTGCACTTCAGCACCCAAAGTAAAACTCAAAATATCTTATAGAACAACTTTCTCATGTATAACTACATTTTCATTACCTATACAACAACAACAACAACAAAACCTTTAGTCCCAAACAAGTTGGGCTAGGTTAGAGGTGAAACCCATAAGATCTCGCAATCAATTCATGGTTCTGCCACACGGATAACAAGATTCCACGCACCCTTGTCCATGGCTAGTTCTTTGGTGATACTCCAATCCTTTAGATCTCTCTGTACGGACTCCTCCCATGTCAAATTCGGCCTAGCCGGACCTCTCTTGACATTATCTGCATGCTTTAGCTGTCCGCTACGCACTGGAGCTTCTGGAGGCCTGCGCTGAATATGCTCAAACCATCTCAGACGATGTTGGACAAGCTTATCTTCAATTGGTGCTACCCCAACTCTATCTCATATATCACCATCCCGGACTTGATCCTTCCTCGTGTGGCCACACATCCATCTCAACATGCGCGCATCTCCGCCACGCCTAACTGTTGAACATGTCGCCTTTTAGCCGGCCAACACAGCACCATACAATATTGCGGGTCGAACCGCCGTCCTATAGAATTTGCCTGTCTTGTCATAGAGAATGCCAGAAACTTGGCGCAACTTCATCCATTCGGCTTTGATTCGATGGCTCACATCTTCATCAATACCCCCATCCTTCTGCAGCATTGACCCCAAATATCGAAAGGTGTCCTTCTGAGGCACCTCCTGCCCATCAAGGCTAACCTCAACTCCTCGTACCTAGCAGTACTAAAACTACACCCCATGTACTTGGTTTTTTTAGTTCAACTAAGCCATAAACCTTTTGATAATAATTTATCAAATAAATCTCCAGGCAATTTTCCTTTCATCAGTGAATTGTCTACAACATATGTAAGAACTACTTTATGTCTACTAATAACACACCTGAAGTTAAAATTCTGTACAGAGAATGCATCTGCTACTTTTGGACTTTTGGATGTACAAATGGCTAAGGATCAACCGATGCATGCGAAATAGATATTCCAGAAAATTTACCAAGGAACTATCCAGAATGGTTTTGCAACTATGATGCATAGTGCACTTAGTTGATCTTGACATGGCCGTAGAAACTCGTATGAATTGTTTCCGAAAAAGAAGAGAAAATGTTATGAACTGAGATCAGGAGGATATCAGAAATCGAAAATGAATGCAAATTAGCTAGCGTGGGTGGAATGGAAGGTAGCCATAGGACGTACGGCTCACCGACCTTCACCTTCATCCCTGCTGCGCAATTAGGCACATCAATCCCTGCTGACCTGGACGCTGTAACCAACCGCTGGATCTGCTTCAACTTTGATGGTAAGTCGAGGAAGTGAAGGACAGGACGACAGGGGATGGCCACCGCCGCCTTGAGCGATTGAAATTGACAGACCAATGCATGGAGGAGCAGAGAGGCGAACCAGAGAGCAAAGGGGTGGAGATAAGATTGTGTGGCTAAAAATGTTCGCTCCGAGCAGCATGGCTGTGCAGGCATCGGCCCTGATCCATGCGTGACTGAAGAACACGGCTGCGTCGCATTGCCAGCTGCCTGATCTGCATGAGGTGGTGGCGGTGTCCTGGTCAGCTTTATGGTGGAGGGAGGCGACATGGTGTCGTCGGAGGGGGCGGTGGAGTGTGACCTGGGATTGGCGGCGCTAGGATCGGAATAGATGGGTCGTGAGGTGGGGGTTTTCTCTCCGGCCTTAAATTTACACTGGTAGGGCCAAGCGAGAGCGGCTGGGCCGTTTGATTAGGGTGACGAATAATTCGCTTTGGGGTGGTATGCATTTAGTCGGTGCTTGCATGGATAATAGATTGTGGATAGGAGGGTTTGGCTCAATAATATTCTGTCCATTTGTCATATTTTGCGTAGAAGGTTTAAGCTTTTTATGCTATATAACATTGTGGAGCCCATCTCCTGTGGTTTAACCTTCTGGACGTAACACACAAACAATCTCAGTAATCCTTCATTGACTGCTTTATAATGAAATATGCTTTATAATACCACGTAGCTATTTTAGGTCTCAACAATGATTCATTTTACTATTAGAACAATGAGTACAACCTGATTTTATGTGCTTGCCCTTTAACACTGATGAAACAGTTGTGTTGTTCACCAGTTATTCTGTTTTTAGACTAATATAAGGAGTACAAATTGATCTTTTGTGCTTGCCCTTTAATAACAGTAATAAAGCAGTTATTTAACCTGTTCACTAGTTATCAACTTATCAACATAATCTAATTGCTGTAGAAGATAATTCTGTGAAATTTATTGGTTTCTCCTTGGGTTTCTACTTTCCAGGTTCCGAAATCAGCAATATATCTCCGTCGTGGTGGAAGGAAGTTTGCTACTGCTTGATTAAGTATTGTGTACAAGGATGGTGGAAGGAAGTTTCCTACTGCTTGATTAAGTGTTGTGTACAAGGCAATACACCAGCGGAGTTAACTTAATTATGAAAATTGCATAACTTGGGCATTGTTTTGCTTCATGATCTTCCAATGTACTCCTACCGGAAGGACCCCAGTACTTCTTTTTATCGTGTTTTCCCACTGGATATTAAGAATACGTAGAACAAAGGCTGTGTCATTTCCATGGTGTAAATGAGTCATTAGAAAATAACAGTAGTGAAATACTTGTACAAGGAGCGTTTGTGCATTGTCCGAATTCCTCTTAAGCATCGTTCACATGAAGAGTGAAAAGGTCTATGTGTAGATGTATATGCATGAGATTTCTGTATGCAATTCCCTTTGTCCGATGATATATGCAATTCCCTTTGTCCGATGATATGTTACTTGCCTGAGGAAACAACAAAGACCAAGGAGTTATGAAGTAACAGGAGAGGAGGGGGCCCAAGGGCTTGTGTGTCCTCTTGGGGGCGCCCCTTCCCTCCGTATGCAGATGCAGGGGCATGGTGGCCAGCCCTCCAAGCCTTGGGCTGGCGCAAGGGGGAGGAATTGTTCTTCTATTCCAGTTCCCTCCTTTTCATACACAGATGGACTTTCCACCTTTCCCAGTCATATGGGTCTTGAGGGACTTGTGCGCCTAGCCCAATAAGGCAAGGTCGCCCCCTTCCGTCCCATGCCGACCCTGGGGAATTGGTGGAACCCTTGTGAACTTTCGGACTTCTCGGAAGTTTCCGAAACCTTCTGGAAGCTTCCCGGTATAATATTTAAAAATCTATTTTTTTTGAAACCTTGAAAGCAACATTTCAAATATAAATCTTTACCTCCGGAGCTTCTCGTGTTGTTCGGGATCTCACTCGGGACTCTGAACAACATTTGGTCACCAACATGCATATCCCAATGTTACTTTAGCGTCACCGACCGTTAATCGTGCGGATCCTACGTGTTCAAGAATCATGTAGACATGACCGAGATACCTCTTCGGTAAATAACCAATAGCGGAACCCGGATGCCCATGATCGGTTAATCCCTTATGCAATTCCCTTTGTCCGGCGATATGTTATTTGCCCGAGATTCGGTCGTCGGTATAAAAATTTCATACCTAGTTCAATTTCGTTACCGACAAGTCTCTTTACTTGTTCCGTAATACAAGATCTCGTGACTAACTCATTAGCCACATTGCTTGCAAGCTCTTTACGATGTTGTATTACTGAGATGGTCCAGAGATCGCTCTGTCACACGGAGTGACATATCCCAATCTCGATCCACGCCAACCCAACAGACACCTTCAAAGATACCTGTAGAGTGTCTTTATGATCATCAAGTCACGAAGTGACATTTGATAGCACACAATGTATTCCTCCAGCATCCAAAAGTTGAATGAGCTCATGGTCTTAGGAATAAATACTTGACATGAAGAAAGCTATAGCGATAAACTCAAGTGATACGATCGAATGCTAAGCTTATGGTTGAGTCTTGTCCATCGCATCATTCTCCTAATGATGTGATCCCGTTATCAAATGACAACTCATGTTTATGGTTAGGAAACCTTAACCATCAGTGGCATCATGAGGTAGGTCTATGCTTAGATGTATATGCACGAGTAGAACACAAAGAGTTGTGGGCGTTGATGCTGAAATTGCTTACCTTTCTTGTCTTATTTGGATTCGGCGGTATTGTGGGATTAAGCGGCTTGGACCAACTTTACATGTCCTCGCACATGATATCGGTTCCACCGACTGACATGCAACTTGTTTTGCATAAGGTGGCTGGCGGGTGTCTGCCTCTTCTACTTTAGTTGAATCTAATTTGACGAAGGCGGTCCTTGTAGAAGGTTAAAAGGCAACTTGATTATCACCATTGTGGCTTTGCGTAGGTAAGAATGGTTCTTGCTAGTTGCCCATAGCAGCCACCTAAAATTTGCAACAACAAAGTAAGGGACGTCTAACTTGTTTTTGTAGGGCATGTTATGATGTGGTATATATGGCCAAAAATGTGATGTGATATATGTTGATGTATGAGATGATTATGTTTTGTAATAGGTTCACGACTTGCATGTCGATGAGTTCGGCAACCGGCAGGAGCCATAGGGTTCTCTTTAATTTATTAATCGTTATATAATTGTTTTACTTTATCGCTATGCGTTAGCAATAATTGTAGAAGCAATAGTTGGCGAGACGATCACGTGACGACACGATGATGGAGATCATTGTGTCATGCCGGTGACGATGAAGATCAAGCCGGTGCTTTAGAGATGGAGGTCAAAGGCACGACATGATAATGGCCATATCATGTCACATATTGATTGCATGTGATGTTTACCTTTTTATGCATCTTATTTTGCTTAGGACGACGGTAGCATTATGAGATGATTCCTTCACTTAGTTTCAAGAAATTGTGTTCTTCCTAAGTATGCGCCGTTGCAAAAGTTTGTCGTTTCAAAACACCTCGTGATGATCGGGTGTGATAAACTCTACGTTCTCATTGTTCTCAAAGCTTTTTTATAACTAAAATTATGTCTTCTATAAAGTTATAGTACGCCTAGGCATACTCTGAAAAAAGGAGCTGGCATCAGTTCATTTGTGAGCACATGACCTGCCCTGCTGGGAGTTGGCGTTAGTTCATTTGTGAGCAGATGAGCTGGCCTGCTGGTTTGCAGAGCGAGGCAGAGGAGGCAGCAGTGCCCATGAAGGACGAGCTGTTATATTTCCTAAAATTGGAAGTTAGAAATTAATGCTTCGAAAGATGCATAGTTTCGTGTTGGAAAAGAGAGAGAGAGAGATAAAATGGAGGGGTAGGGAAGCGGAAGGGGGAGGAAACGGGGCAGGCAAGGAGAAATGGAAGACAATGGAGGTGCTGGGAAGCGGAAGGAGAAGCTGACCGGTAAGTACCTTCAATTTTGTTTTCAGTTTAGTGCCCTCTTGTCACTGACTTTGACACAATTCCTTTTTATTAATTTAGACGCTCAGAAGAAAGAAAAGAAGGAACAGGACCTCCAGAATAACATCACATTTTCAGTTGAGGCGCACCTGGAGTTTTATAGGGACAAGCACAAAGAAATGGACGAAGAAACCTCAACAAAGAACATGAGAGAGCTACTAGCGGCAAGCCTAAAACCAAGGAAAGAGAAGTAAGAGTCAGTTAACTTTGTAATGCCTAGATGGGTAGATGTAGCTTGCACGGTTCCGCTTCTAGAGCTTGATGGATGGTTGTAACTCGTAATGCAATGGGAATAAACTGATTTGTACCACCGATGAGCAAGATAGTTTTTAGAAACGCCAAAGCGAAAACTGGGGGCTTGTCGTTCTGTCTGAATCAGTTCCCCTCTCCGTCGAAGCCCACGCTGGCTGCCGCTCCCGATGCCGGAGTCGGGGGCTGAATCCTCAAGGGCGCGCCGTGCCCCTCGCACGGAGGTCCATGTTGTGAGCTCGGAGGAGGGTTTCGACGCCCTGGGAGCAGCCCAAGGACAGGCGCAACCGTGGCCGCCGCGGCACAAAGCGCAGGGAGGCAGTGAAGCGCGACGGCCCGGACCCAGCGTTCGACGGGCTGTGCCTCTTGTGCATGGAGCCCGCCCACCACGCCAAAGACTGCACGAACGGGCCAAGGTGCATCTGCCCGTCGAACGCCGGGTCCGGGCCGTCGCGCTTCACTGCCGCCCTGCGCTTTGTGCCGCGGCGAGTTTAATCACCCGCCCCGGTGGTGGCTGCGACGGCGGCGGACCGCATGGTCGCTCCGCTCGCAATCCGCGTGACGGAGCCCGCCCACAGGCCACAGCGTCCTCGCAGGGACGAGGTCACAGCGGTGTCTGTTCGTTCTTTTTTTTTTGAACTCTCCAAACTCCTTATTTATTCAGTGGTAAATAACAGAGTCTTTTACAATAAGAGGAACCAAGGCACTAGGGGCCTCATCAAACCATGTGCCAGGTGGAGAGAACCTAGCCAATTTTGCTAACTCATGAGCAACTGAATTTGCTTCATGGTGGCAGTGCTCGAACCAGACTTGAACTAAATCGCGTGACATGTAGTAACACTCATCAATCACTGCTGCAGCCGGACCAGCAAATAAGCCACCATCTTGCATTGCTTGTATCACATCGCTATTATCTAAATTAATCACCAATCTTGAGCATCCAAAGCTTTGCGTCAGGTTGAGACCGAATCGAAGTGCAAGGGCTTCAGCCATGAAAACATCCATGCATTCACCTGCTACATTATTCCCTGCTGCCAAGAATTTTCCTGAGCTATCCCGAAGTACAGCACCCACCGTGCCATGAAGAGAGTTAGGGTCAAAGCCGGCATCAACATTAAGTTTTACTGTCCCGGCAGGTGGACGCACCGAGGGGTGTCTCTGAATTTTTGCTTTTGGGTTAGAAGCTGTAGTGAAGTTTGCTGCAAGGCCTCGAATTGCTGAGACAATCTCAACCGGTTGTTTAGTCTGCTCCTTGTGAACAAGCTTCCTTCGCTCCCACCACAAGTACCACGAGGCGATAGCCACAAGGACGTTTGATTTCTCCTGTCCCAGCACCATTGTTTCACTAGTTGGAAGATCCAATAGATGTTCGAGAATAGCCTCACCTGCATGGTCGACAGCACATGCACAAGAAATCATTTCATCCAGTCCCAATTCTAACCAAACTTGTTTCGCTTTTGGGCATTGGAATAACATGTGTTTAACACTCTCGCGCCCTTCACAAGCTGGGCATTTTGTGTCCACTTTCATATGCCTATCAGCCGGTGTCTGTTCGTTCTAATCTTGTCATGCATGCGTTTAATTATAAGTTTTGTATCATTGTATGCTACTGTGTAGTTTTTGTCAGCATAGCATCATGGTGACGTAATTAAGTAGCTTTGTGTCAGTCTCACGAGTCACGTGCAGAAATGCTATTTCTACTGGAAAAAGGTTTTAAATCGCGTCACCCGGTCGCTGCGCCCTCTGATGAGCCATCGTGATTTCCCTTCCACGCGCTGTGTTCACACCGAGATGACTGGGTGTCTTTCCATTGGGAATAAGGCGTTTACGTTCGTTCGCGTTTCATCCACAGCGCCAATCTCGACCGCTCGAGCATGCAGCGGGATCCCAACCAACCGGACCCACAGCCCATGTGCCATTTCGAGAAAATTACACGATAGTACCATATTTAGGACGGTGTTGGCAAATTGATATCGGTTTTCAAAATTTTTACGAGGTTCATGTGACAGACTTTTTTTCGGTTAGCAATTTCAACGACCGAATTGGACTCCATTGCAAGTTTTCGTCGAATTCGACAAATAAATAAAATAAGCAAAATAAAAAAACCCTTGCTTTATACGTAATCACGTAAATGCCTTTTATTTTGCGGAAAAAGGTTCATGTGACAGACTTTTTTTTTCTGTTAGCAATTTCAACGACCGGCCGAATTGGACTCCATTGCAAGTTTTTGTCAAATTCGACAAATAAATAAAATAAGCAAAATTTTCCGACCTGTCGCACGCTGTAGCCGCGCGCTGGCCACCTCGCCGCAACGACGCTCCTTGCAGAATGCAGGCAAGACTTATTTTGTACTCTTCTCTGACATGCTGGGCCGGCGGTTGAGCCCAGCGACACTACGCGCGCTAACTTACTGTTTTTCTATAATCATGGTATTAATACATTTTATTTTTGCAATTACTTATTAGTATTTTTTTGAGACTAGAACACATGCACAGTCAACATTTTATGTGTCTTCACTCAGGACTACTAGCATGCACAATTATCGTGTATCCTCGTTATATTATTCAAATACAAAACTATTAAAAAATATGCTTGACACACAGTTTTTTTAGTTACTCGTATATTGATTGTATTTAAAATATGTTCAACGTATATTACCAAAATTCCATTATATTCAGTAAGTTTATTAAAAGTCTAAGAGTAAAACCAACCCAGTGAATGAGAAAATATGAAGAAAAAAGAAAAAAAAACTAAGCTTAGATATTCATATATACAACTGAATCGGACTGGTTTGAAAGTTTCTATCAAATTGGAGAATTAAATAAAAGAACTAAAAAAGTTGACAACATGTACTCAAAAGAATTGTGTGATCATAATAAATTTTAGAAATGCATTAAAATTGTTCAAATTTTATTAGACAAATGGGCCCACAGCCCATGTGCCATTTCGAGAAAATTAAACGATAGTACCACATTTAGGACGGTGTTGGCAAATTTATATCAGTTTTCAAAATTTTTACGAGGTTCATGTGACAGACTTTTTTTCTGTTAGCAATTTCAACGACTGAATTGGACTCCATTGCAAGTTTTCGTCGAATTCGACAAATAAATAAAATAAGCAAAATAAAAAAACCCCTTGCTTTATACGTAATCACGTAAATGCCTTTTATTTTGCGGAAAAAGGTTCATGTGACAGACTTTTTTTCTGTTACCAATTTCAACGACCGACCGAATTGGACTCCATTGCAAGTTATCGTCGAATTCGACAAATAAATAAAACTAGTACATATGCCCGTGCGTTTCAACGGGAAAAAAAGTCGCAAAACCTGCTCCACATGCCACTGCACGACACTTCTTATATCAAGCTCTGACAAGTGTCGAAATAAGGTTGCCCTCATCTTTAGTAATTATGATTATAATCTACAGAACTTCCCCGTCCTACCAAAGAAAAAACTTCAATCTTGTCAAATAGGCAGCACAACGTTCATGAGTATGTGTGCTTGACTTCTGAAAATCCATACCAGCAAAACTATCATCACAATCATGTCAATCAGGGTTACCACACCGCGCTCTGAACCATGAGTATAAGTAAAAAACTTTTAAATTTCTAAAGAAATATGAGTTCAGGTGTCATCACTAAATAAACTTATTGGCATGAAGGATATGTCCAAGTCCCAGGAGCACAACGAATGAAGCTATTGGTTGATGCTTCAAACCATGCCATGTTATGAGCTCTGATGAAATAATTATAGACTAACTTGGTACATCTTCAATGGAAAAAAAATTAAGGAATAAAAGCGTGCAAGAATATTAAAGTACATATGTGCCAAAAGTTCTAAATTTATGTCTTGTGAACATATATTATTCACGAACTGAGAATCACAAATGACTGCAAGCACAATCAAATCTGATACTATTCTAACCTAAATAATACATGAGTACGAATCAAAAGATACTTATTTAGGCTTCAAAGTTAAAGCCAGAAAGAAGTAACCTGTTAATGTGTGTTATGAACTGAGGACACCAATCAAATATGATACTATTCTGACCTAAATAATACATGAGTACACATAGTGAAAAACTTATCAAGCCACTTGAGTTGAAGTAGCCTCTGTGGCTTGTCAGTGTGGATCGAGGCTATTGCACATGAAAAATGCCATGCTCTACTTGTCTAGTAATTAACCATCTGCTGGAACCAAACCCTAGCATCAACCATGAGATTAACCAAATATCACTCACAACCATGAGATTAGTAAAAAGATTCCTAGACCATGTATGCGCAATCGTCCTCTGATGTAGAGACGCAACTTGCAATTTTTTTCCTAGTTCGTGTATCACTTAAGCAATTCATGGTGATAGACACTCACAATGGCCCGAAGCACAATATAATCTCAAGCACCAATGGTCCACAATAGTTTTCAGTACTGCAAATCCTTGTAGTCTACTGGCTTCACTTAAATGGGACAGCGTGCCTTGCACTCAGCCGATGTATTTATACTTGCACATGCATAGCTGCCTGGTCGAACTTTGCAGAACTATCACTTATTAGTCACTCCACCATAAGAAATACATTACCAGCTTAACACCTTGGCATGTTTAGAATTTCAATGAAGGAAGATTGAATAGCCATATAAATCTGGAAACAATTAGGACCGTGTCTTGTGATGTTGTTAGCTAAATAACTCAAGAAAAAAATGTTTAGAATACACTCCAAAATTCAGTTAACAATAGCCTAACTGAATTTTCTGTTTATGAATTTATACACTCACTTTATATTCAGTTTATAAATTAACAGTAGCTTCAAAATTAAGTATCATTCACATGGA
This sequence comes from Triticum urartu, assembly GCF_003073215.2. Classification (NCBI taxonomy): domain Eukaryota; kingdom Viridiplantae; phylum Streptophyta; class Magnoliopsida; order Poales; family Poaceae; genus Triticum; species Triticum urartu. The sequence goes on from NW_024120459.1 coordinate 14,947, forward strand.
TCAACTGTTATTTTATTTTGTGGAGGATAAAGTTCAGATCATGAATAATGGCATTACAAGTGAACTTGGCACAATTACACATGTCCTGAACCTCATAGAATCTGACACTAGCAAGTCTTCATTGGCATGCAAGTACTATTTTCACATTGTCATGACAGGAACAATTAATTTGACATGTATCATTGGTACTGCTAAAACATTTCATTCATGTTTCAACAAATTTGGTGAAGACCACTTCATATGTATTTTGCATATATGAATTATCTCCTGTTGATTTCTAATATGTTAGTTCTTTCAGTTCTAGTCCTCCTATCTTTAATTCGTGGCTGCTGGACTACCTGCAGGACAACGAGTTCATCTGCGGCAGCTATCGCTGTGAGCAGTCCGTCCGCGACGCGCTCCGCAACGTCTTCGCCGGGCACAATGAGATCCTCAATGTCTGGAAGTAAGTCGCCGGCCATCTGTTTCCTGATGATTTCTCTTTCTAGCTCAATGTGATCGGATCTGACTAGTACATTCAGATTTACTCTTGTTTTCTTTTCAAATAGTACTAGTAGTCTATATTCCAGCTGTGCGACTACCTGTAGCCACTTGAACCGATGAGAATTCTTCAAGCCTACCTATAGCCACTTGAACAAATGTCTATCTCAGATCTGCTCATCTAAAAAATCCAAGTGGAGTAGTATACTGGTAGTATAGTATAATAATATTATCAAAAGGTAAATGCCCTGATTATTTAGCACTGTCAGATAAATACTCGTCGAAAGTGGGCTCCTATCAAAATTCATTTCCATTATAGTCTTACTCATACAATATTCACGCCATGTTATTCTGGAAATATATGCTCATATCTAGTTCTGCATAAAAAATGACAGTATTGACATGTTATAAATAGTTTGTTTGTGTTTCCGTTTATTTTGTTACATTTTGCAGGGATAAAGTGAAGAAAAAGAAGAAAAGATTACTAGAAGATTAGTTTTAGGATTTTCTTTTATTTCCTTGCAATTTTGTTTTCTGTAAATTTAGATTTTTTTTGTTTTCCAAATACATTACTAGTGGCGCATTTAAGCCCTTATTAGTGGTGCACCTTCCTTTATTACTAGTGGCGCACCTGGAGGGAATACCAGTGGAGCACCGAATGGTATACTAATGGCGCAACACATTAGTATATAATACTAGTGGCGTAGTACTAGTGGCGCACCAGTAGTGCGCCATTAGTAGGTAAAACTGGTGCGCCACTAGTAGGCCTTTTCCTAGTAGTGGAAAAGGCAACTCTGAATTGCTCAAAAATAATAATGAAACTCCTATTTGCTTGAGACAAACAGAAAATACCTTAAGAGGGAGGTGGCAAAGATCAGAATTTAGTAAAGGACACCGATGACAGTAGTTGCTTCCTCTTCGTCAAATATCCCCCCATGTATTCCTTGGGACCGTCAAAAGAATGCAATAGTGGAGCGTTACAAATCAATCGGTTCGATCTAACTCAAACAACACCTCATGGATCCCTTCAAACCAATACGAAGTTGAAGCCCTCGGACTGGCCGTGGCGAATTCTGACGATGTAGCAGGGCAAGCCTCAAAACGTGTCGCTAGCGAACGAGCCACCAATTCTGCTGGATGACGCGTCCCAATTAGAAATCGTGCGAGAGCTGGATGCCTCTCCATCCACGGCCACAACATCTCTTGCGGACTTGTATGTACGTCTGGATCCTGAGGTTACGCTTGCGCCTACGTCCGTGCTGCGATGATAGACGCAAACCACCACACGCCATGGGTGGAGAAGGAGCGCCCTCTGCTCGCCCGCGTTGCCGTCCCTGAAGGACAAGCCGCTTTCCTCGGCGACGGCGAGGCCCAGGCCGCCAGGTTTTGATATCGCGTTGACCGACTCAGATGCAAGGCAAAGGAGAGGGCAAGTAGAGGATCGGGGATTGGGGCTGATATGGTTTATGCGGATGCAAGGGGAAGAGGAGGAGTCCGACCCGTTCTGGCTTTCGAGCTTGTTTTTTTAGGGGATCCTGCTCTTATTATTGCTTATATTACGGGTGGAGGAGGCCCAGCCGAAGCCCAATTAGATGTCGTGGTCCAGGTCAGAAGCCTAAAGTCAGTAGCGCGCAAAGAAGAATAGTACCACCTCGTAGGAAAACGAGAAAAAAGAGGATGACGATGAACCCGACAAATTCAAACCGTGCTTTATTATTACTAGCAAAAAACCCATGCGTTGCAACGGGATACAAATTTTAACTTATTAATTCCTCTAGAAAGGATGAACATATTAACTCTGCATCCTTTGAATAGTAATGCTTAATTTGTGTGATGCTTGAATTGGATGGTGAACAACAAAAACTCACCTCATCTCTCATTTTTCCTAATGTCTATCCTCTGCTAGTTTCATGAAGATGACCTCTTTGAATACTCTACATAGTACCTGTAGAAAGCAAATAATATTAGTTTTGGAGAACAATAGTTGGGTAAATAAAATATGATGCTATTATTTTCATTACAGAGTGATGTGCCAATGGAAAGTACCCATATGCATGTCTTTACTCTTAACAATCTCATGCCACGATTGCATCCGCAATCTAGGGAGAACTTTTCTCAGATAATGGGGAAAAAGAACAAACTATCAGATAAGATTTATTTTTCTCTCTGATGAATTTTTCGTAATAACTAAAAAACTATCGTAAGATCTCTTTTCCTGGTCTGATCAATTTTTGTAATAATGAAGCAACTATCAACTATTGGATGAAATGAATTACCCAAAAATATAGGGAGAATTATTTGAGTGAAGCTATAAGAAATGAATAAAATCATCCAGTAAGTTAGTCCACATGAAATCAATGAACATACTTCTCATGTCGCTGGCAAGTTACCTTTGATAAACTATAAACAAATAGTTATAGTTTTCTTGTCAAGAAAGACAAACAAAATCCATCAGAAGACGTTAACTTACCATGCAATTGTATGTTTGTGTATCTTGTCGACAGAAGGTCTTAGCAACTGTCAAGTTTGGCAACTAATGTTGGAAATATGCCCTAGAGGCAATAATAAATAAGTTATTATTATATTTCCTTGTTCATGATAGTCGTTTATTGTCCACGCTAGAATTGTATTGATAGGAAACTCAGATACATGTGTGGATACATAGACAACACCATGTCCCTAGTAAGCCTCTAGTTGACTAGCTCGTTGATCAATAGATGGTTACCGTTTCCTAACCATGGA
>NW_024120460.1:0-15915 GCF_003073215.2 Triticum urartu
CAACACCGCTAGCAACGTGTCCCTGAGCCACGGGTGGCAGCCGTTTGCCCACGCGCGCGGCCTGCACGGGAGGTGCACCCTCCACTTCAGGCATGACGCCGTCACGACCCTCTATGTCAGGGTCTTCGGAGAGGGCGCCCGGCGCCTAGGGTGCTGCCTAGAGAGCGACAATAACAACGAGGACGACGGCGACGGTGCCTTTGCTGGTGGTGAGCTTGCCCTTAGCGACGGCCATGCCGCCTCCAGCAGTGGGGGATCCTCTTCTAGGTGGAGCACGGGCGACGACGAGGACGACGAGCCACCACGTTGTCGGGCTCGGACCGGGGACGGCGACGACTTGCATCATCGACACACCTTGGTGAAGCAGGAGGAAGACTTCGACTGAGCTCGGGCGCTACTAGAGCTGGGCATTAGGAGCCGCTGTAGTTGTGCGGCTTGCTTTTGCTTTTTTCTTTACTCCTGCATCGAAAAAAGTAGAGGGCCCTGTTGTTGGGGAACGTAGCATGCAATTTCAAAAAATTTCCTACGCTCACGCAAGATGTATCTAGGAGATGCATAACAATGTGAGGGGGAGAGTGTGTCCACGTAACCTCGTGGACCAAAAGCGGAAGCGTTTGACAACACGGTTAATGTAGTCGAACTTCTTCTTGTTCCGACCGATCAAGCACCAAACGTACGACACCTCCGAGTTCTGCACACGTTCAACTCGATGACGTCCCTCAAATTCTTGATCTAGAAAGTGTCGAGGGAGACTTCCATTTGCACGCCGGCGTGGTGACGGTGATGGTGAAGTGATCCGCGCAGGGCTTCACCTAAGCACTACGTGAATACGATCGGAGGCGTAAACTGTGGAGGGGGGCGCCGCACATGTTCGATGCCCCCTCATATATATATAGGTTGGAGGGGAGGAGAGGCAGCCAAGGGGCGCCCCAAGTAGGAGGAATCCTACTTGGGCGCCTCCCAATTCGGCCTCCCTCCTTTCCTATTCCTATTCGGAGTGGGGAAGGAAAGAGGGGAGAGGGGAAAGGAAGGGGGAATCCTATTCCCTATATTTCCTTTCCTCCTCCCCTTTTTCTTTCTCCACATGGGCCGGCTCATATGGGGGCGCACCAGCCCACTAGGGGCTGGTCTGTCCCGCCCTTGGCCCAATAAGGCCCATATCTTTGCCGGGGGGGTGCCCGGAACCCCTCCTAGTGACCCGATACGTACCCGGTGCCCCCAGAACACTTCTGATGTCCGAATATTATCATACTATATATGATTCTTTACCTCTCGACCATTTCGAGACTCCTCGTCATGTCCGTGATCTCATCCGGGACTCCGAACAACATTCGGTCACCAAATCACATAACTCATATAATACAAAATCGTCATCGAACGTTAAGCGTGCGGACCCTACGGGTTCGAGAACTATGTAGACATGACCAAGACACCTCTCCGGTCAATAACCAACAGCGAAACCTGGATGCTCATATTGGTTCCTACATATTCTACGAAGATCTTTATCGGTCGTACCGCAATGACAACATACGTAATTCCCTTTGTCATCGGTATGTTACTTGCCCGAGATTTGATCGTCGGTATCTTCATACCTAGTTCAATCTCATTACCGGCAAGTCTCTTGACTCGTTCCGCAATGCATAATCCCATAACTAACTCATTATTCACATTGCTTGTAAGGCTTGTTATGATGTGCATTACCGAGAGGGCCCAGAGATACCTCTCCGATACTCGAACTAACAAATCCTAATCTCGATCTATGCCAACCCCACAAACACCTTCAAAGACACATGTAGACCATCTTTACAATCACCCAGTTATGTTGTGATGTTTGATAGGACACAAGGTGTTCCTCCGGTATTCGGGAGTTGCATAATCTCATAGTCAAAGGAATATGGTCATGAAGAAAGCAATAGCAATAAAAACTTAACGATCATTATGCTAAGCTAACGGATGGGTCTTGTCCATCACATCATTCTCCTAATGATTTGATCCCGTTCATCAAATGACAACACATGTCTATGGTTCGGAAACTTAACCATCTTTGATTAATGAGCTAGTTTAGTAGAGGCTTACTAGGGACACTGTGTTTTGTCTATGTATCCACACATGTATCAAGTTTTCGGTTAATACAATTCTAGCATGAATAATAAACATTTATCATGATATAAGGAAATATAAAATAATTACTTATTATTGTCTCTAGGGCATATTTCCTTCAGTCTCCCACTTGCACTAGAGTCAATAATCTAGTTCACATCGCCATGTGATTTAACACCAATAGTTCACATCACCATGTGATTAACACCTATAGTTCACATCGCCATCTGACAGACACCCAAATGATTTACTAGAGTCAGTAATCTAGTTCACATCGCTATATGACTAACACCCAAAGAGCACTATGGTGTGATCATGTTTTGCTTGTGAGAGATGTTTAGTCAACGGCTCTGCCACATTCAGAGCCGTATGCATTTTGCGAATTTTCTGTGTCTACAATGCTCTATATGGAGCTACTCTAGCTAATTGCTCCCTCTTTCAATATGTATCCAGATTGAGACTCAGAGTCATCCGGATCGGTGTAAAAGCTTGCATTGATGTAACTCTTTATGACGAACTCTTTATCACCTCCATAAACGAAAAACATTTCCCTAGTCCTCTTAGGTAACTAAGGATAACTTTGACCGTTATCAAGTGATCCACTCCTGGATCACTATCGTACCCCCTTGCCAAACTCATGGCAAGGTACACAATAGGTCTAGTACATAGCATAGCATACTTTATAGAACCTATGGCTGAGGCATAGGGAATGACTTTCATTCTCTTTCTATTTTCTGCCGTGGTCGGGTTTTGAGTCTTACTCAACTTTACACCTTGCAATATAGGCAAGAACTCCTTCTTTGACCGTTCCATTTTGAACTACTTCAAAATATTGTCAAGGTATGTATTCATTGAAAAAAATCTTATCAAGCGTCTTGATTTATCTCTATAGATCTTGATGCCCAATATGTAAGCAGCTTCAGCTGAGGTGTTTCTTTGAAAAACTCCTTTCAAACACTCCTTTATGCTTTCTAGAAAATTCTACATCATTTTCGATCAACAATATGTCATTCACATATACTTATCAAAAAGGTTGAAGTGCTCCCACTCACTTTCTTGTAAATACAGGCTTCACCACAAGTCTGTATAAAACTATATGCTTTGATCAACTCATCAAAGAGCATATTCCAACTCCGAGATACTTGCACCAGTCCATAGATGGATCGCTGGAGTTTACACACTTTGTTAGCACCTTAGGATTGACAAAACCTTCTGGTTGCATCATATACAACTCTTCACTTCCTCATAGGTTCGTCATGGTCTAGTAACATGACTTCCAGAACATGATTACCGTACCACTCTGGTGCGGAACGTGCTCTGGTTGACCTACGAGGTTCGGTAGTAATTTGATATGAAGTTTCATGATCATTATCATTAGCTTCCTCTCTAGTTGGTGTAGGCATCACTGGAACTGATTTCTCTAATGAGCTACTTTCCAATTCGAGAGAAGGTACAGTTACCTCATCGAGTTCTACTTTCCTCCCACTCACTTCTTTCGAGAGAAACTCCTTCTCTAGAAAGGATCCATTCTTAGTAATAAAAATCTTGCCTTCAGATCTGTGATAGAAGGTGTACCCAACAGTTTCTTTTGGGTATCCTATGAAGACACACTTCTCCAATTTTGGTTTGAGCTTATCAGTTTGAATCTTTTTCACATAAGTATCGCAACCCCAAACTTTAAGAAATGACAGCTTTGGTTTCTTGCCAAACCATAGTTCATACGATGTCGACTCAACGGATTTAGATGGTGCCCTATTTAACGTGAATGCAACCATCTCTAATGCATAACCCCAAAATGATAGTGGTAAATCGGTAAGAGGCAACATAGATCACACCATATCTAATAAAGTACGGCTACGATGTTCGGACACACCATTACACTGTGGTGTTCCAGGTGGCGTGACTAGTGAAACTATTCCACATTGTTTTTAAATGAAGGCCAAACTCGTTACTCAAATATTTGCCTCCGCAATTAGATCGTAGAAACTTTATTTTCTAGTTATGATGATTGTCCACTTCACTGAAATTCTTTGAACTTTTCAAATGTTTCAGACTTGTGTTTCATCAAGTAGATATACCCATATCTACTCAAATCATCTGTGAAGGTCAAAAAATAACAATACCCACCGCGTGCCCCAACACTCATTGGAGTACATACATCGGTATGTATTAGTTCCAATAAGTCATTGGCTCACTCCATTGTTCCGGAGAACGGAGTTTTAGTCATCTTGCCCATGAGGCATGGTTCACAAGTATCAAATGATTCATAACCAAGTGATTCCAAAAGCCCATCTGCATGGAGTTTCTTCATGCGCTTGACACCAACATGACCTAAATGGCAGTGCCACAAATATGTTTGCACTATCATTATCAACTTTGCATATTTTGGCATCAATATTATGAATATGTGTATCACTACGATCAATATTCAATAAACCATTTACATTGGGTGTATGACCATAGAAGGTTTTATTCATGTAAACAGAACAACAACTATTCTTCGACTTAAATGAATAACCGTATTGCAATAAACATGATCCGATCATATTTATGCTCAACACAAACACCAAATAACATTTATTTAGGTCCAACACTAATCCCGAAGGTAGAGCGAGTGTGCGATGGTGATCTTATCAATCTTGGAATCACTTCCAACACACATCGTCACCTCGCCCTTAACTAGTCTCTGTTCATTCTGTAACTCCTGTTTCGAGTTACTAATCTTAGAAACCGAACCGGTATCAAATATCCTGGAGTTACTATGAACACTAGTAAAATACACATCAATAACATGTATATCAAATATACCTTTGTTCACTTTGCCATCCTTCTTATCCGCCAAGTATTTGGGGTAGTTCCGCTTCCAGTGACCATTCCCTTTGCAGTAGAAGCACTCATTTTTAGGCCTAGGTCTAGCTTTGGGCTTCTTCATGGGAGTGGAAACTTACTTGTCATTCTTATTGAAGTTCCCTTTCTTTTCCTTTGCCCTTATTCTTGAAACTAGTGGTCTTGTCAACCATTAACACTTGATGCTTTTTCTTGATTTCTACCTTCGCTGATTTCGGCATCGCGAAGAGCTTGGGAATCTTTTTCATCAACCCTTGCATATTATAGTTCATCACGAAGTTCTAGTAGCTTGGTGATAGTGACTAGAGAAATCTGTCAATCACTATCTTTTTTTGACTATATACTGCAAGGCAACAGCCTCACAATCCTTTATTAAAGCCAAGAAGTACAAGGAATACAAAGTTACAAAAGAAAAACAAGATTAGGGAGGAGAGGCTACTTACAAAGAGAGTTTAAGGTAGGGAAGCTATCCAAGAAGTTAGACTATTTCTATATTTACACTTGATTCTATGAGCTAAAAGAGAAATATCATGAATAAAATTCCTCTTCCAGGATCTGAAGGTAGGCAACTCATTTCTGAAAATCCTCCCATTCCTTTGTGTCCAAATATTCCAAGTAGCCGTGAAGACTACCTCAGAAAAAATGGGTAGCCAAAGTCCTTCCTAGCCGCGCAAGCCATTTCAAAAGTAGCCTGGTTAGGGTGAACACTCCATGAGATGCCCAAGTAATTCCAGACACGTTGGCTGAAGTTGCAAACAAAGAAGAGATGAGCTCTATCTTCATGCAAAGCTGAGAGACACATAACACACGTGTCGTCCTGAATAATCCAATGCCTTCGCTACATCATGTCTCTAGTGTTTAAATGATCCATCAAGAGGAGCTAGCCGAACACCTTGAACTTGAGTGTGCAAGAACATTTCCAGATCCACCCGAATATGGGGTCAACCACAACGTCAGAAAAACAAGACAAATAATAAATCCTTGACTGATAATCACCAGATTTTGAAGGCCATTTCCAGACATCATTTTCCCCCTCATGCAAATTGATCAAAGGCATTAAAGCCTGAAGCTGATTGAATTCCTCGAAGGCTTCAACTGATAAAGGCAGGTGAAAATTGTCGGTCGGGTCAGATAGCTCCATCACATCCTTGATGGTAAGCGTGTCATCAATCACAAAAGAGTGAAGCCTCGGGAATCGTTGTTGCATGATAACCGCAGTGTTATTAAGTTGCCAACGGTCCAACCAGAAAACCACCGTATCCCCCGGCGGCACGTGAGGGACAGCCAACTTACAAATTTGTCATACAGCTTCAACACATCTCGCCACCAAAAGGAACCACAACTTTGAGTGACTTGGGGCGGCGCGGCAGCATAATATGTGTCCCAGATGAGTGAAACCCAGGGCACGTCCGACTTACTAAAAATTTTTAAGAGATGCTTGATCAACAAGGCATCGTTTTGTATGCCTAGGTCAAGCACTCCAAGGCCTCCCCGATTCTTAGGCCGACAGACCAAATCCCAAGCCGCCAATGATTGCCGTGGTGTATCAGTGTTTCCCCTCCACAAACATTGCCGCATGATACGTTCAATCCGCTTCAAAATTCCTTGAGGCAACGAGAGAGTGCACAGAAAATATATTGGCATAGAACAAAGAACAGATTTCAAAAGTTGCAGCCGGCTCCCTTGGTTCAACAGACAAGAGGAAGCAGATAATCTTCTCTCAATGCGATCCACTAAGGGCAACAAGTCATAAATTGTGGGCCGAGAGGTACCCATTGGCAATCCCAGATAGGTAAATGGCATGGAGCCAACATCACACCCAAGCAAAGCAGCTACACGCTTACCCTCATCATCGGACATATTTATTGGAATCAATGAAGATTTACTAAAGTTGACCCGCAAACCCGTAGACTTGGCAAAGACCTCAAGCATTTCCTTGAAAGCAATGAGCTGGCTGTCCACAGCAGGAAGAACGATTAGTGTGTCGTCAGCGTATTGCACAATCGGATAATCCATCGAAGAGGTTGGTATGGGAAGTGTGAGAATGTTCCTTGCGCACATCTCATTAACCACCGACTGCAATAAATCCACATCAATCACAAATAACAAAGGATATAATGGATCTCCTTGACGTACACCCGAACGGCAGACAAAGTGGTTACCAGGCACACCATTTAGAAGAACCGAAGAGGACCCAGTGGACAAGATGCTATGAACCCAACTTGTCCAACGGTTATCAAACCCCTTACATTTCAAGATCCTGAGAATCAGCTCATGCTCAATGGTATCAAACGCCTTCGTGAAGTCAAGCTTGAGGAGAATTATAGGCCTTTTGGATGCCTTGCATTGATGGATGTATTCAAAACACCATGCTAGGCAATCCTGTATGGATCGACAGCGAAGAAACCCATATTGATTGCGGTGAATGCATTTTAAGATCACACCCTATAAACGATTAGCCAAAAGTTTAGTTCAAAACTTTAGGAAAGTATTTGTCAATGATATGGGCCTAAACTCACCAATATATTCCGGGCTCAACTTCTTAGGGATGAGGGTAATAAGAGATGTATTCAGACACTCCAGGTCACACTTTCCATCATAAAAATCTTTGACTAGCTGCATAAAATCCTTCTTCAAAATATTCCAACATTTCTTTAAAAAAAGACCAGTAAACCCGTCGGGGCTCGGAGCGCGATCAGAGGGCATGTTATTAATTACCGAATCCACCTCGGAGTCCGTGAAAGGCAAGGATAACTCCTCAAGACCATCAATCCGAGTAATTAATGTGTCCAGGTCAAAACCCATTTGGATACCTTTGGCCTGGCCCATTCTTTGATTAAAATCGGACCAAAAGATCCCCGCTATCTGTTGATGATCAGAGATCACCTCCCCATCCACCGACTTGATCGAGGAAATAGTGTTCCCCCGAAACCTTTTAGTTGCCATAGCGTGGAATTTTTTTGAATTTTCCTCACCAACTTTGATGTTTTTGATCGTGCAACGTTGTTTCCAATAAATAAACCGCCAATGCAAAATATCTTCAAGGTGCAATTTAACAATCCTGCGAAAATTGAACTCCGGCCAACTCAAGGGCCTAAATTCCTCAATATTATCCAGAAAAAAGATCACTTTATTGCAATCAGCAATGAGAGCCTTTACTGTGGACAGGTTGAGGTGCCATTTCTTGAGAGCATAACGAAGTGATTTGAACTTAGCAGAAATGGTTAAGGCAATAGAAGCTTTACCCACAGGCCTATTCCAAACCTTAGAAACACAGTCCGTAAAACTAGGCAAATCAACCCAATAATTTTCAAAGCAAAAAACCTTGGCCTTGGGGATACAAGTGGCAATGGAAACCACACACGGGACGTGATCAGAGGTAGTGCGCACAAGAGGAAGAACCATTGTGTTGGGGTGGTCTTGAGTCCAAGCCACAGATGTAAAAAAACCAATCAATCTGCTCAAGAAGAGGTGAAGTTTGCATATTGGACCATGTGTACTGACGACCCTTTATTGGCAATTCAACAAGACCCAAATGACCAATTATTTCATTAAACAAAAAAATATCATTCACATCACCCCCCGGCTGATTTCGGTTCTCAATCGAGCGCATAAAGTTGAAGTACCCCAAAAGTAACCAATTCTCCTCGAACTGAATATCAAGGTTATATAACCACTACACAAAATCGTCACGCGCAGAACCTTGACACGGGCCATAGATTGAAACAAGAAACCAAGATTCCGATGTGTGTTTAGATTGAAACTTCACAATAATACCATAGAGTTTAGCCTCAATTAAGTTGCCTATGAAAAACAAAGAGTTCCAAATAACCACCATACCAGCAGACGCCCCAGCCGAGGGCACATAGACAAAGTTATCAAAGCGCCTTGGACAGAATTTTCTAATGAATCGTTGATCAATATGCATGCATTTGGTTTCCTAGAGGCAAACAACAGAACACCCGCTTTCATCAATCTTTTGCCTAACCGCAAGCTGACGCGCTTCAGAATTCAGACCCCTAACGTTCCAACAAAGAACTTTCCACTCTCTAAACATTGTCTGATTCACTACAAATCGAAAGAAGACACATTAACAGTAGGCCACACAATGACCTACAACACATTAAACAGACGAATAGTGCAAGGTTCCAAACAGATAAGAACAGATAAATGACGATTATGGTACGCCATGGACCTAAACCCTAGATGAAGTAGCTAATCATTAGAGCTTGTGCTGTTGCTGGACTTGGCAGGATTAGCTGCAAGCTTATCCATCGAGATCTTCTCCGGCGCAATGCGAAGACGAGCACCAATTCTCTGAAGATCAACTATAGTAGTCAGACGAGGCACTGCAGAGTTATCATCAGGCTGGGATGCCGTAGTTTTATGCTTCTTCAGAGTGTGTGGCTTCTTAGATGAAGCACCAGCATCCACTTTGCGATATCCATCATGTAGGGCACTGAGACAAGCACTGCGCCTGACCTCAGAATCAACAATGACACGAGAGGCCTTGGACTTTCTTCCACGCTTCAGAGAAACTTGAGGAACAATAGAAAACTCAAAAGCTTCAGAAACAGGCTCATCAATATCATCAAAACAAAGAGCTCGAGCTACTGGCCTTTTAACAGGTGTCACCTCCCTCATTTGATTGGTTGAAGGATCATGTGCAGGAAACAACAACAAAGTGGGAGCAGGAGCACTGAAAAGAGGCTCCGACGACTGCTTGTTTAGAAAAGCACCAAGATCAGACTGGAAGACAAACTTTGGAATGTCAGAGATCCCAATAAGCGGCAACACCTTCTCAAAAGTTCGCTTCCACTGCATCACAGGAGGTAAGACCGGCCGAAAGACAGTTAACACTTGCCCAATCATCAGTGGAGGCTGCTGTGGTCCCATTGAGTGCTGGAAACCAGCCATATCGGCAGCAACATTCTCATTGTTAACTGAACCTTTAGAAAGCTGCAACACAATGGACTCCTGAGACTGAACTTCCTCAACATTGGCCTGCTGCACAGCTTCATGGACATGTGGAGGATCATTCAGCGGATGCTCATTGGCAGGGTGAGGCACATCATTCCAACCAAGCTCTGGGAATTCAAGCATGACCCAATTGTGATTGTTGAACTGCATATTGCTAGGGAGTGGGTGTGGATTGCCATTGAAGGGCATTGGGTCCTCATCAGCAGGCAGAATATCTACAAAATCCACAGAGAGTATGTAGACCGGCGCAGACCAAGAAATCCTAACTCCTCCAAAATCAGCATATTCTCTGTATGTCACTGATCGAGGAACCATGGTCGGTGCAGGAAAAGATACATAGGATAGAGATCAGACCATCATCGGATCATCCTGATGCCAATGGTGAAAACAACCATAAGTAGTGATAACATCGGCAAGATATTGAGAGCGCCTATAATCCAGAGGAACTCCGAGCAGCATAATCCATCCCCGTCGAAAACCTTGCACTGCTCTGTAGTTGATACCCTCATCGTGCGGAATAAACCTGACAAATCTATCGTTGCCCAGATCGAAAGGAGGATGATCAACTAAAGCTTGGCGGGCTAGAGCACTACGGAAACGAAACAAACCAACCCCTTGAATCCATGGCTGAGCATCCAACACAGCTCGCCCCAGGTTATTGACAACAAAATCACTGACCAAAATCCGGAAGATGCCAACTTCTTCAGGCAGAGGAGCCGGCTCGACAATGGCGATGGCATACTCCTCATGCTGCCGATCCGGAGCCACCGCCGGCGTAAAGAAAGTGCGAGGCAGACGCAGCTCACCGCCGTCGATGATGTCGAATCCATGCGGGACGAAATCCATCGGGTCTAGTGGAAAGTTAGCCATAGCCGGAGCCGGGGGCGGGGAGCAGAAGTGATCAGTGTTGCTGTGGTTTGCAGGCAAGGCCGGCGGCGATGAGATGACAGGCGATGGGAGCGGGGAGGGGGCGGAGGAGGCGTTATGGGCGGTGGCTCAGCGGGCAATGGTGGAATAGGTGGGGTGGCAGGCTTGATAGGACTGGGCATAGATCCAACAGGACTAGCTATTGGAGAAATCGAGGAGTCCCGCTCCAAAAAACTTGTTGACCGGTTAGATTCAGAGGATTTGCATTGAGGGACCCACCTGTAAGAGGGAGAGAGGCTAGAATCCGAACAGCCCTTTGCCCGGTGCCCCAACCGAAAGCATCGACGGCACCTAACCCGGCTGGTGCACGCGCTGGATAAATGTTTCATGGACAAACGATTTTGGCATTTCCAGACTTTGAAGACCATGTCATCAACAATATCAATAAATATATCATAATCGCCAGGTGATTCCGGTGTTTTGGAAAGTATAAAATCCTCATTTCCAATAACAAATGGATATACGGGGCTAGCTTGGGCTAAAACAAACTGGGCCGGGGAAACATCCTGGGCCGGGGGACTAACCTGGGCCGTAGATGTGGCTGGACCAGCCCTTTCCCTCCCATGCACATGCAGATTCACATCCGAACTGGATGGGGTAGTCACAAAATCTGGGCCGAAGAAATAGCTTGGACGTTGACTGTTTCGAAAATGATGGGTGGTTCCGCCACCGTCCATCGGAGTTCAGTCACCAGCGGCGGAGACACATAATCTCTCTCATGAGGCAGCACATCATACCTAGCATCAGAGACCACATCAACAAGACCTGGCGACGTAGGAAAAGAATATCCCTGGCAAGCATCATACTGTTGGATAGTGGCAAAAGAAATCTTCTTCGATGATCTAGAACCCGAACGCAAAGCTGACTTGGAAGCTGGCTTATGCATAGCAATCAAACCAAGAGAAGCACGCCTCTTAGAAGAACTGATGATAATCCATTCGGCATCGCACTCTTTCTTCCAAATAGCAAACTCACGTTTCCAATTAGGGCTGCCATTACCCCATAGGTGGAAAAAACATTTGAATTGCGGGCACGCGAAAGATCTCAAATGAAGAATAATAATGCCAACACGTTTGCATGAGACCATAAATGAGAATAGCTTGTCTGCAATGAGTTGCACCGATAGGTCAATTGCAGATCCTCCAATTGCAGATTCCAATGCCGCCGCAACCGAATCCTCATCAAGACGAAATCTATGTCTGCTGAAAGACACAACCATAATAAAATGGCTCATGTCATCCGAGGGATGAATGGTTTTCCCACAAGATCTAAAAACCTCCTCCGCAAAAGCCACTCCTTTGGAGAAGTCCAGATCCAAAGTTTATCCACCATGAGAACCCATGTGAGATGGGTATAGGGTGGTAGATCAGAGAACGCTGGAGAAGATGGGTGGAGAGGGAACAAGATTTACTGGTTGGAAAGGAAGATCGCCGGAGAGCCTAGGGCGCCGGTGGGAGGAGAGGTGGGACTCTCATCTTGGGAGATTGATTAGCCTCGTTGATGTTCTGATCCTGTCAATCACTATCTTATCTGGAAGATTAACTCCCACTTGATTCAAGTGATTGTACTACCCAGTCTTTCTGAGTACATGCTCACTGGCTGAGCCATTATCCTCCATCTTGTAGGAGAAGTACTTGTCATAGGTCTTGTCATGGGTTTGTCACGGCAGATGTCCTTGTGAAAGGACTTAGTCGTGGAGCCATCGCTATGGGTTAGCTCAAAGGGGTTAAACCGGACAAGGGGACGCGGGGATTTTATACTAGTTCGGCCCCTTCAAGGAAGGTAAAAGCCTATGTCTAGTTGTGATTGGTATTGCTAGGGTTTCGAAGGCCAGGGAGCGAATCCGCTTTGTCTGGCTCTCGAGTTGTTGTCTGTCCCTAAACCGTGGCCGGGTCGTCCCTTTATATACATAGGTTAACGCCTGCCGGGCTATAGAGTCCCGAAGCCGGATCATAAATGTATCCGGTTCGGTCTCTATCCTTCCTATCTTATAATACAAGTTACATGACTAGGTCAGTTTACATTTACAGGCTTTAACCCGCCTTTGGGCCTTGGGCCTTCGTGAAGCGCCATCATCCTTGCATCTTCATGGGCTTCTAATCTTCAAGGAGTTAACCCGGCTACATAAGGCCGGTTTACCTCCTGTAGTAATATCCCCAGCATTAGGCCCCAGATTAGTTTGAACTTGTTCATGTCAATCTTCTACACTTAGAAAAATTCTTCCCTCATATCTTCACCTTGATCTTGTAAACCGCCGTGACGTCATACTCCCAGATTATGATAAACCGCCCTGATGTCATCCATCCGTTGATGTCGAAGATTACCTTCATTTAATGTGTATTCAGTCACCGAGGCGACACCCTTATTAACTTATCCATTTTTGGGCTCCTCGATTCCCGCACTTGCCATTTAATCTCTTCACCTTATAAATAGGGACAGCGGACCCCTTTTCTTTTCTTTTCGCTACCCATTCATCTCTTCTTCTTCCTCTCGACGACCCCGCACTCAAGCGCCGCCGTCATCTTCGAACCTCGCCTCTGCTTTGCTGTCGGCCGCTGCATCAACCTGTTCGCACCAGAGTTCCACATCGCCCTTCCGCTGCTTCCGCGAGTCCTTTCCCCTTCTTTCCTAGATCCATTAGGGTTTCCTTGCTCTTCGCTGTTCTTGAGGTTCATCAGAGCTTTTAGTGCTGTTCTTCCTTGGCCTTTAGGTGAACACTTCGTACCTGACGTACTCCTTGCCGTAGCTAATCTTCTGCTATCACCACAAACCCTTATGCGCAAAGAACTAATCTAGTCCTTCATAAGTTGCTTCGGTTCTTCACCCTTTCTAGATCCAATTATTTTTACTTTTCTGTCTTATCTTAGATCCGAAAATTTCACATACCTCTGTGAAATCTGTTTCTCCTCACACCATCATAGGCGATTTAATTTTTTATAAGCAATCTATACCATTAGCCCTCTGATAAATCGAAAGAGCCTTTTACCTCCATAATTATATTCCGGTTTAACAGTTTCTGAGTACCCCTGTCGTGGTACTACCTTTTATGCATTATTGCATTGATCTCCAGTTTATGCCATGTCCCCTATCAGGGCATATTTTACTCCCTTGCATCTTGTATGTTATCCTGTGTGATTTATAAACCAGCCTTTTGTTTCCAGCTCGTTTGTTCCACGATGGCCAAGCAATTCACCGCTTGCAACTGGGCTCGTTCCTGGGTCACAGAGGAACAATTGAATGATATGGTCAGCATTGGCACTTTGGCTAAGAAAACTGAAATCAAATGGTGAGTTCCAGGAATAGAAAATCCTCCAACCCCAAGGCAGGGTGAGGTGGTAGTCTTTGTTGACCACATAGGTCGTGGCTTCAAACCGCCAGGGTCAAAGTTTTACCAAGATGTGCTTGCCAGCTTCCAACTTCATCCTCAAGATATTGGTCCCAACTTGGTCTCCAATTTATGCAACTTCCAGGTCTTCTGTGAAGTATATTTACAAGAAGAACCAACCGCTGAGCTGTTCCGGGACTTCTTTCATTTAAACCGGCGCACCGAATTTGTAAATGGCCCTAACACTGAACTTGGGGGTGTCTCAATTCAAAAGCGGAAAGAGCTTGAATTTCCTGATGCCAAATTGCACAGCCATCCAAAGGAATGGAACCAAACTTGGTTTTATTGCAGAGATACATCCCCTGAAGATGAAAATCCCCTCCTCGGCTTTCATGATCATAGACTATCCAACACCCATCCAATGCCACAAAGCCTGAGCTCTTCAGAAAGGGCGAAATATGCCCCTCAACTCGCCAAACTCCGGGCCTTTATGGCGAACGGTTTAACAGGCGTGGACTTTGTGCGCTGTTGGATATCCTGGAGTATCTTGCCACTAAGCCGGCGTTCCGGTTTAATGTGTGAGCATACCGGTGAGGTTGACGCCCCTCAACACCATTGCAACCTTCAATTATCTGAGGAAGAAGTCACTGAAGGTGTAAAGAAGATTCTGAATGAATCGAAACTGGTCTGTAGTCAAACCGGTCCGAGTCCCTTCTATGCCAAGAACAAACCGCCTGCTGTAAGCATTATACTTCCTTTTCATCTCTAATATTTTTAGCTTATGCAACCTGTAATCCTTCTTCTGTGTATGTAGGGTGATGACCCCTTCTGGAAACGGAAAACCATAGAGAAAGCAGCAAAGCCGACTGGTGATAAAGTGGCCAAGCCATCCCGCCCCAAAATCAAAGCCATAAAATGGACGTCAAAACGGAAAACGGCTGACCGAATCAACATGGAGCTTGATGATGATACTGATGATCTAGAAGTTGAGGTAGAACTTGACTCACTTGGCTCTCTTTTCATGCATCTCATTAACAATGATCTTCCTCAGGAGGACGCAGAAGCTAGGCAAGCTGATCATGTATAGGTAGTTACCCTTTACTCCGGTTCAGACTCTATGCCAACACAAAAAACTCGCCAAGCAGTTCGGAAAGTAAGCTTTTCTCATCCTCTTGCTCACTTGGATCCAACATTTATTTTGAAGACTCAACAGCATGAAGCTCGCCGGACAACCCGGCACAGTGGCCAGCAGGTCACTTCAGCCGGTTTACCTGATATCCCGGTTCAGAAGCGCTGGTCTGAGGTCTCTCCTACTTCTGACCATTCTTACCCCAAGGCAGGTTATTTCAGACAGCCTCTTAATCCGTCCGATTCAAATTATCAGGTGACACCTCCTTCATCATTTGGTGAATCGACAACAACTCAACTCCCCCTTTGAAAACTGTGGCTAGGTAAGTTGTAAAAACCTTTCCTTTCAATGCGTCATAAATCTTTTGAATATGATGTTAATCCTCTTTTATTCTGTTTGCAGGGCCAAAGCCAGACCCAGCAAGAAAGTTCAGGTCACCAATCCGCCTGAAGACCCGGTCGCCGAAGAAGAAGAACCAAGAGGTGAACTGGAACAAACTTGTGAACTGGAAGGCCCTCATCCTGAAGCTACTTCTGATGACCCACCCCTTGAAGGCCAAAATACTGATGAGCCAACAGACGCTGAGCCTGCCACACCCGATGCTGAA
>NW_024120461.1:0-20025 GCF_003073215.2 Triticum urartu
GGGGCCGGCGGCGGACGTGTCCAGCACGCGGAGGAAGGGGAAGGCTAGGGTTTCACCCGAATTTCGGAGTGGGAGGCCTATTTATAGGTAGAGGGAGCTAGGAGAGTCCAAATGAGGTACGGTTTTCACCCACACGATCGTGATCCAACGACGGAGAGCATGGAGGGGGTTTAGATGGGCTAGTGGGCTGTTATGAAGGGGTGTTGAGCTACAATGAGAGAGGGGTTTCGGCGCTTACACGGTTAACCGTTGGGGCATCAAACGACCTCCAAATGGAATGAAATTTGACAGGCGGCCTACCGGTGACGTACCAAGGCCACTCGACAAATCTCGGTCCATTCAGAGAATGTTTTTCTCCCGCTCATGAAACAAGATCTGAGAGGTGCAACGGGTGCATGTGTGAGTGTCGGATTCTGAAACTGACAATGGGGAAAATGACCAAATGCATGAGACGAACACGAATGCAAAAGTGATGCACATGATGACATGAGATGGGAGGCATGGCACGAAAAAAATGCAAAAACGAGGACAAAACCCAACCACAGAGGATATAACATATTACATAGCCGGAAATGGCAAGAGTTGGAGTTACAATTATGGAATGTTACATCCGGGGCGTTACAACTCTCCACCACTACAAGAGGATCTCGACTCGAGATCTAGGACTGATAGAACTCCGTATATTTAGACCGGAGGTGATCCTCACGCTCCCAAGTAGCTTCTCGGTCAGAATGGTCAGACCACTTAACTTTCAGGAATTTGATCGACTTGTTGCAAGTTTTGCACTCGGTTTCTTCAAGAATGGCAACGAGATGCTCATGATAAGAGAAGTCTTCTTGGAGATCAATCTCTTCGAAGTTGATAGTGCGCTCGGGCGTCTCGAAGCACTTGCGAAGCTGTGACACGTGAAACACATCATGCACATTTGAGAAGTTGGACGGGAGCTCAAGTTGATAGGCGAGGTCGCCTCTTTTGCCAATGATCTTGAAAGGACCCACATATCTCGGGGCAAACTTCCCTTTCATACCGAAGCGTTGAGTGCCTTTCGTTGGGGAGACTCGGAGTTAGACATGGTCTCCGATCTCGAAAGCCAAGTCACCGTACTTGCTATCATAGTAACTCTTCTGGCGTGATTGCGCGGCTTTGAGATTTTCATGGATGACTTTACACATTTCTTCAGCTTCTATGATCAAGTCATTGCCAAGAAGTTGGCATTCACCAGTCTCGGACAAATTGAGAGGAGTACGACACTTTCTGCCATATAGGATTTCAAATGGGGCCATGCCTGAACTTGCTTGGAAGCTATTGTTGTAGGAGAAGTCGGCATATGGGA
This sequence comes from Triticum urartu, assembly GCF_003073215.2. NCBI lineage: Eukaryota > Viridiplantae > Streptophyta > Magnoliopsida > Poales > Poaceae > Triticum > Triticum urartu. The sequence continues at coordinate 1,334 of NW_024120461.1, forward strand.
GGAAATCTTCCCACTGCATACCGAAAGAGACGACACAAGCTCTGAGCATGTCTTCGAGGATTTGATTGACTCGCTCGACTTGACCACTTGTTTGAGGATGGAAAGCCATGCTGAAGCAAATGTTGGTGCCCATGGCCTTCTGGAAGGAGTCCCAGAACTTGGAAGTGAAAATGCTTCCGTGGTCTGAAGAGATCAATTGCGGAATTCCGTGCAACGAGACAATTTTGGAGGTGTATAGCTCTGCCAACTGAGCTGTCGTGATAGATTCTTTGACGGGAAGGAAATGAGCCACTTTTGTAAGCTTGTCAATGAAAACGAAGATAGCATCATTCCCTCACTTGGACTTTGGGAAGCCAGTGACAAAGTCCATTTTGATATGATCAAACTTCCATTCTAGAAGAGCAAGAGGTTGGAGGAGACTAGCTGGTTGTTGATGTTCTGCTTTGACCCTTCGACAGGCATCACATTCATTCACGAATTGAGAAATCTCTCGCTTCATTCGAGTCCACCAATACGTTTGCTTGAGGTCATGGTACATCTTCGAACTTCCTGGTGAATGTAAAGAAGAGAATTGTGCGCTTCGTTCATTATGACCTTCCTTAGATCGCCCTTAGGAACCACAATCCGGTCCTCAAAGAAAAAAGTGTATCTGTCATCAATGTGATAGCACTTGTATGTGGGTTAGCCCTTGGCAACACCTTGTTTCACCTTCTTCACCATGGTATCAAGGAGTTGTGCCTCACGAATTTGATCTTCCAAAGTTGCTGTGACTTGAAGGTCGGCAAGAAAACCTTGAGGAACAACTTGGTGGTTGAGCTTGCGGAAACCTTCATGAAGACCTGGTTGGAATGGCTTTAGAATTAAGCTGTTGCAATAAGCCTTTCTACTCAAAGCATCTGCAATCACATTCACGTTGCCTTGAGTGTATTCAATGCTTGGATTGTACTCTTGAATCATTTCGACCCAACGAGTTTGCCGGAGGTTGAGGTTGGGTTGAGTGAAGATATATTTGAAGCTCTTGTGATCGGTGAAAATGTCCACTTGCCTTCCCAACAAGAGAGGTCTCCATGTTATTAATGCATGGACAACTGCCGCCAACTCAAGATCATGAGTGGGGTCGTTCCTTTCATCTGGCTCCAATTGACGAGAAGTATAGGCCACAACTTTCTTCTCTTGCATTAACATGGCACCGAGACCTTGCAATGAGGCATTACAGAAAACTTCGTATGGCTTGGACTCATCGGGAGGAGTTAGGACAGGAGGTGTGACAAGTTTCTATTTGAGAGTGTTGAAGGCAACGTCACACTCAGGAGTCCGGGAATACTTGACATACTTCTGTAGGAGGTTGGATAGAGGTTTAGCAATCTTTGAGAAGTTCTCAACAAATCTTCGGCAATAACTTGCAAGTCCAAGGAAGCTGCGAAGCTGCTTGACATTCTGAGGAGGCTCCCAATTCACAATTGCTCTGAATTAACAGCAATGCCCTTGGCGGAGATGATGTGACCCAGGTAAAGAACTTCATCAAGCCAAAACTCACATTTGGAGAACTTTGCGTAGAATTGATACTCTCTGAGCTTGGTGAGCACCAATCGCAAATGTTTGGCATGATCCTACTTATTCTTGGAGAACACCAAGATATCATCAAGATACACCAGGACAAATTCATTGGTGTAGGGATTGAATGAAGTTCATCATGCGAGAGAATGTTGGAGGGGCATTGACAAGCCCGAAAGACATGCCAGTATATTCATAAGAACCAAAGCTTATTCTGAATGTTGTCTTAGGGATATCTTCTTCCCGAATGTGAATCTAATGATAACCCATACGGAGGTCAAGCTTGGAAAACACCTTTGCACCTTTGAATTGCTCAAATAGCTCATTGATATTGGGAAGTGGATACTTGTTATTGATTGTCTTCTTGTTCAATGGATGGTAATCGACGCAAAGTCAGTCCATGCCATCCTTCTTCTGGACAAAAAGAACACCACAACCCCACGGAGATGAACTTGGTCTGACTAGACACACGCTCTTGTTCAGCTGTTTCTTCAATTCTTTCAACTCTTTTGGCCCAAGCTTGTATGGGCGCTTACAAACGGGTTCTGTACCGGGCTCAAGATCAATAACAAACTCGACTGGCCGGTGAGGAGGCATACCCGGAAGCTCTTCTGGAAAGACATCTTGATATTCACAAACAACCGAAATCGCGACGTCGCCTTTCTCATTGAGAGAGAACAACCGAATGGTTTCATCACGAGCGGCAAAGATGATCACATCATCAGAAGGATGCGTTAATTTAATCTCCTTGGCAGCACAATCAAGAAAGGCCTTGTGCTCAGAAAGCCAATCCATGCTGAGGATGAGATCAATATCAGAGTCGCCGAGAACAATTGGGGAAGCCAGGAATTTATAATTGCCCATCTTTATGGTGACATCCCGAACCACCGAGCTCACGTGCATGAATAAACCCGGAGAAACAACTGAGAACGATCAAGGCAAATCTTGAAAACCAACTCATGCTTTGATGCAAAAGGTCTTGAGATGAAACAATGCGATGCACCAGTATCAAATAAATTTTTTGCGGGAATATCATTAAGTGGGAGATTACCCATGATCACTTCTGACGAATCCTCTGCTTGAGCTGAATTGATCAAGTTCACCCTTACAAACTTGGGATGGTGCTTGACAACTGCATTGCTTGCTGACCTCACATGAGGAGGTGGAAGGCACCTTTGGTTGAAGCACTTGTTTGTGTAGTGACCTTTCTGACCACACTTGTTGCAACTAACCTCTGAGAGCGGACGATGATAAGGAGGAGGACCACCTGTCCTCGGAGCTTCAGTCTGAGACTTGTTTTGATAGCCTGGGTTGGGTGGGTGGGAAGATCCATGGCCACCTTTATTCTTCTGTTGGTAGGGCTGATGAAACGGAGGAGGTGGAGGAAGCCAGAACTTCTGTTGCTTAGCTCCCACTTGTGAGGAAGAAGAAAAAGACTGGACTGCATCCCTGATTCTCTTCTTTGAAGCCTCACACTTGAGCTGAGCATCTTCTTGCTTGAGGGCCATGTTGTAGAACTGATCGAACTGAGTAGGCTCAACAAGAACGAGAGCTAATTGTAGATCCTCTCTGCGTCCACCCCTGAAGTGATAGATCATGCTCTTTTCATCAGGAATGTCTTGCCTTGCGAAGCGAGCAAGCTTCTGAAACTAGATGTTGTGTTGATACGCGGACATGCTTCCTTGCTTGAGATTGCGGAATTCCTCACACTTGCTCTCGACAACACTTGTTGGAATGTGACGAGCTCGAAAGTTTCGGCAGAAGTCATCCCAGGTAATCACTCGACCCCCTTTGGAATCTTTGTACTGCTGATACCAATCAGTTGCTTGGTCCTTGAGCTGAAAAGAAGCGAACTTGACGTAGTCCTCAGGCCTGACATTGCTACATTCAAAATGCTTGTTGATGTCCACGAGCCAATCATCGGCGTCCATGGCCTCGCACAATTGCTGAAAGACTTTGGCTGATTTGCAAGAAATTGGTTGAGTGTAGCAAACTGAGGCTGATTGTTGAATTGCCCTTGACCTTGATTTACTTGGTTGCGGTCATGTAAGAGTTGCAAAAGCATCTGGGTATTGGCGTTGGTGGCTGCCATCATAGCTAGCCATGCCTCTGGAAGCGGAGGAGGTGGCAGAGGTGGAGGGTTCGCCTGATCCCCATCGTTGCGGTCCGGATTTAGACGCGTTAGAGGAGCCATCCTGTCGGAGTAAATGACCACGGGTAGCCACATCGGCCCCCCTTGGTATTTCAAGACATCGGGGCTAGGTGCACCCCTCAAAGCATCAAAGATAAGCATCCGCCTTCTAGGGGCCGGCTGGTCCAAACGGACGGCTGCTAGAAGGCGGCGGAACCCAAAAAACGGCCACGAGGAGGGCCGACTCCTAGTAGGCGGCCTCCTGAGAGGCCGACTGCTAGCAGGCGGTCCATCGTTCCCTCAAAGTTAGCACCTCATTACGATGACGAGACGGGGCGTGGGGCCTGACATTGCTACATTCAAAATGCTTGTTGATGTCCACGAGCCAATCATCGGCGTCCATGGCCTCGCACAATTGCTGAAAGACTTTGGCTGATTTGCAAGAAATTGGTTGAGTGTAGCAAACTGAGGCTGATTGTTGAATTGCCCTTGACCTTGATTTACTTGGTTGCGGTCATGTAAGAGTTGCAAAAGCATCTGGGTATTGGCGTTGGTGGCTGCCATCATAGCTAGCCATGCCTCTGGAAGCGGAGGAGGTGGCAGAGGTGGAGGGTTCGCCTGATCCCCATCGTTGCGGTCCGGATTTAGACGCGTTAGAGGAGCCATCCTGTCGGAGTAAATGACCACGGGTAGCCACATCGGCCCCCCTTGGTATTTCAAGACATCGGGGCTAGGTGCACCCCTCAAAGCATCAAAGATAAGCATCCGCCTTCTAGGGGCCGGCTGGTCCAAACGGACGGCTGCTAGAAGGCGGCGGAACCCAAAAAACGGCCACGAGGAGGGCCGACTCCTAGTAGGCGGCCTCCTGAGAGGCCGACTGCTAGCAGGCGGTCCATCGTTCCCTCAAAGTTAGCACCTCATTACGATGACGAGACGGGGCGTGGCTACAGTGCAGCCTGCCACCCTCAAATCCAGGGCGGAACATGGCTAAAGTGCTCCGTACCGGGCGGGCACCCCCTGCCCAGCGTGGCACTGTTGCCATGCAGCCCATGACATCACCTACGGCCTGGCGTGCGGTGCCCCCATGACGGGCTGTCGGTACGGCCTACAGGCAGCAGGCCCTACCTGTCCGTGAGAAGCCAGTAGGTGGCAGGCTCTGACCAGTCGACGCGGGGGAGGCTGACTCCTAGCAGGTGGCCCTGTCCCTCCCTCAAAGTCTGTGCACCATTAACCAGAAGAGATGGGGAATGGCTATAGAAAACGCCCGCCAGGCAGCGGCACTATAGTCATGCTCCCCCCGACAAAGCACACATCATCAGTGGTAATGCCAAAGTACTAAGCAGCTGGCAGGACCCGCAAGCAGTGAGCACGACCCTGTCGGCCAAGTACGAGACAGCCGGCGAGACCCACCAGGCGGCGGGCCCTAGTAGCCGGCGGAGAGGCCGGCCACCAGAGACACTGACGGCTGGGTTGTACACCCATCCAGATTACCATTGTACCCCTGCGGGGTAGGCCTATATAAACCCCCCAAGGCACCCATGCAAAGGGTTTATGATGTAGGGTAGAACCCTAGTGGCCCGATCTTTCATGAAAGGAGCGGATCCCAACTAAGAACACGAAGAACATGGGGAAGAACGGGGAGAAAACACAAGGGGAAACACTCAAGAACAAGTCCAATCACACATCCACTAGATAATCAAGCACACAAGATCCACAAAGTACATGAACAACAAAAGGAAAGATACAAGGTAAAGTTCATCTCCATGAGGAGGTCTTGACGGGGGCCACCCAAGAGGGGGTCTTGAATCCAACGTGGATCTTCTCCGAAGAGGGGCCGCAGTCTCTCTCGTGGAGTAGATCCGTATGGATGAGCAAAGCTCTATCTATAAATGAGCTATCACATTTGCTAACCCTAACTAGGAGGAGGTGGAGGAGTATATATAGTCTAGGTCCACGACGGGGTAAGTGGGAGAGGGATACATGGGCCTCGGGCCCGATCCTGTGCGCAGACAGGTACTGGACGTCCGGTGTGTAGCGGTCGTCCGGTGGCTCATGGGCGTCCGGACGTCCGGTAGTCGTCGGACTTCCGCTCATTCTGGCTCGGTCGCTGAAGTACCGGATTTCCGGAGCTGGACGGTCGTCCGGTGGTGTCGGACGTCCGTTTGCTGTAGCTCGGCTGGGGCTTCAGGCGCCGGTCATCTGGTGGAGGCCGGACGTCCGCTTGCTGGTCGGTCGTCTGGTGTGGGCCGGACATCCGCTCGCTGTAGCTTCTTTGGTAACTCTTCATCCGTGTTTGTTTCCACGCTTCCCTCACGGATGGTGTGGTTGTTCCTTGGTGCTTGCACTCCTCCTCGTCGTCCGTAGTGTTCCGACAATACCTATGTCTGCACACGAGAGGGGTATCAAGTAGTATACCATCCTCGAAAGGGTCAAATGAGTACGTGTAAAGGAGATGATTCATCTTTGTGTATGTGAAGTAGATGTTGCACGTGTCACTCACCGAACGGACTCTTGATATGGTGATGTCCATAGGATGCTCCGCATCATCTCCCCTCCCTTGGGAAAGACCCGACCTCGGATCGAAAACCAAATCACCATGGGAAAGAGATGGCTTCGCTGTGTAGAAGCGGACGTTCACCAAGTAGTCATCATCTTCAAGCTTGAAGTGGGCACTCTCCAATGTCACACCGTCTAGTGATTCCTTCAAAATGAGCAAGGACAACAAACACTTGGAAAAATAAATGTGGTTAGCATTAGTGCAAAACCAAGCATTCAAGAGGTGATTCACCAAACAAGTGTCTTGAGTGACAAAGGATTGTGACATGGCATGTAAGCACATAAATTGAGCACAAGCAAAGATATCATGGGGAAAAGCATGTGAATGTGAGGTAGTGATGCAAATATGTGTAACAAGAGAAGAAGCATCTACCTCAAGTTCATAGCAAGCATTCAAAAATTGCTCAATTAAAGGTCTATGGTAGGCATAGGAATCATTCACAACACCAAATAAAATGAAGTGTCTAAACACATGGGTCAAGTGCAAGACAATCCAAGCATAAGGTGCATTGGGTGTAGTGAATATCGTGTGGCACTCAACACAATAGAAAGAGCAATTGTTCATCATGTGTGAGGCAATCAAGGCAAGCATGTAGCAATCAATGGGACATGGCATATGTGAAGAAATGACATTGTTGCAACCAAACATGTGAGAGGAGCAAGTAATCCAAGAATTGGATGCAACACACAAGGCTTATATATCATGATGCATGGAATGGTGAAAATGACAAGTCGAAGCACGATCTCTAACCAGTGTGCAATCAAGTGGTCCAAGTCTCATGGTGCAAGCAACACAAGTAGTATGATCTACAATATTCATGCTCATGGTTTTGGGATTCTCAAAAGAGAAGGATATCACCTTGAAAGCATGTCCTTGTGCGTCCTTCACAATGCCGAAGTACAAGCAAGTGCGATGTAGAATCGTCGTAGTAGGAGGTGGTTCGCTCTCAAGAGCTCGGATTGTCAACTCACGTGACGTGGAAGTTGACACAAAGTCCAAGTATCCTACACATGCACAAAACAAAATAAAGAATGTATGTGCATGGTAGATAAACACATCATCCATCATGATGGTTCTCTTCTTTTGCACATAACCATTAGAAGCACAAGTGCATGAATAATATGATGCAACAATGGCTATATCCACGGCACTAGGTATATGGTGCAAAGAGGCAAGACAAGCATGCTTCACAAGAAAAATGTCAAAATCTCGAAATATATGCGAGAATGCTACGGGGGCAAACTCATTATCAAGACTAAAGGCATAATTGCACTCAATACATGGCAAATCATCTACCATGAGAGAGGCAATATATGGAGATATATGACGGCAAGCAATAACAATCATGTGCAAAGCATGTAGATGGTTGTCATCAACCGCATGAAATGAGGAAGTATGAATCATCGGTGATGCAACAAGGCAAGCAATCATAGGAATCATGTCGTGCAAGCTAGTAGTGCGTAGATGCAACATACTAGAGGAAATCATGGCAATCATGTCATGTGAGCAAATAATAGTCATAGGCAATGTACATGACATATCGCAAGCACGAACACAAAGCAACATGAAAGTAACATCATATGCATGGGGTACAAAGCAAACGTGGCAATAACAAGCAATATCTCCACCAAGCTTGCAAATACACATATAAGTAGTAGAATCAACCATCATGTGTAATGCAAAGCATGGGTCACAAATGCATGGCAAAGGTATAGGAATGAGCATATCATGCAAAGTGAACATGGCAAGATGGGCAAATGATATATAATGGACAATAACCCATAGCCAAGTGAGGGCCATGTACAATAAATGTGCGACGTCTTTGCGCGAAGAGAGCGGTGGGAAAGACACTCCATGGGATCCCAAGTCATCATTGCTCTCTAGAGCTCGTTTTGTCAACTTGTGGGATTGCGAGGTTGACAAAGTATTCATGGGTACCTACACAAAAGAGACACAAACGAAAGAAATTGTGTGTGTGGTAAATGTACACATCATCCATCATGATGTGTATATGCACGTGAAAGTTATCACAAGATAAGCATCGCTCAAAGAAATTTGATGCATGGTAGAACATGTCATCCATCATGAAAGAATAGTTGTTATGTATAACACGATGGGGATGCAAATTTAGCATACAAGTACATGGCACAATAATATCATTTTTATTCATGGGGAGCATTTGGTGCACACAAGTATTCGGATCATGCAATGGATGGGAGTGATCAAAATCTCCTAAAATGTATGCGGAAACTATGGGGGTCTCCTCATGAGAAATATCGGAAACATCATATGGAGAAAATGGAAAACATCCAAAACAATGCATATCCGAAGCTAGGTGGTTATGGCATGGCATATGAGATAAATGAAGCAAAGGTAGCATGTCAATATTATCACAAGAGAAACAAAAGCCAATAACCATAGCCTTGTCATCTATGCCATATGTGCAAATTGGGTTTATTTTAATTGCATATGCATAGTCACTATGAAGAGATTGCAAATATGACATACGATTGATCTCATGCATATCATATGACAAGTCAAGCGGATAAGCAAACATGATGTGACCGAGAGAATTAGCACAAGAAACCCTATGTAACATGGCATCACAACTAATAGACTCCACATGGCAATCATCATACTCATCATAAATGGGTAAATCCTCACCTGGGGAAGTCGCACTAGCATGAAGCATGGTAATAGGTTGATCAACACCATGTAAGCAATCAATGTCAAGAATGTCCACTAGTGGGACTAGAGCATCACCTTCACCTATGTTACCTTTGTCATTCCACTCATGTGGTGTAGGTGAGGTGGGAAAGACCAAATGGTGGTCATCTTCATGTTGATGGAACCATGTGGGGGTGCAACATATTCCACCATGGCCATCGTCTTGTCCAAAGGGAGGACGAAGCCATCGCGAATCGGCGTGTCATCATAGATGGGACCAAGCACTAAATGAGAAGACACAATAGAGGTAGAGGTCAAGTCGTTAGTGTTGAAAGTGGCCTCACATGACCCATCAACTATCTCACTCTCTCTATGTGGTGGTTCACTCACTCCCTCAAGGTAGGTGTGCTCAAACTCACATATGGTGGAGTCACTCATCTCACTTAAGAGGTGGGGGTGGTGTCTCTTCTTGGGGCAACACATCACATATGGGGCTAGTGGTGAAGTCACTCTCACTCTCAATATGGTGGCTAAAGTCACTCAAGTCATCATATGTCCCCGTGGTCGAAGGGAAAATCCCATGCTCAACCATCTCGTTGTCATCGCCGTGGATGAAGGCCGAAGATGGTGCGTCATCACTCTCGCCTCCTAAGATGGAAGCATCATCCTTACTCGTCACCATGTCGCTCGCCTCCAAAGCTTGTTCCTTGATGGTGTCCGTAGTCGTAGTCGTCGCCGCACCATCTTGGAAAAGAGTCGAAGTAGACCCGGCATCGTCAATGCCACAAAGAGGGATGGCGGTGAAGTCGAACTTGGGAGCATCGTCTTGGAGCTCGTAGGGCTTGGACATCATGGTGGTACTAGTCTCATGCTCGTTCTCATGGAGCTTGGTCGTCACGAAGTGAGCTTGGGGTGGAGCTTTGGCCTTCATGAGTTCTTGTGCCACCTTGAGAGCACAAATGTAGTTGTCGTCGAGGGACTTGTAGTTCTCGACGAAGATCGTCTTGGAGATGTCGTTGTGCAATCCCATAATGAAGTGGAACTTCACCAAAATGGGGTCGTCCACGCTGGCTCGTTGCAAGGCTTTCTTCATCTCCTTGAAGTACTCGTCGATGGACTTGGATCCTTGGGTGGTGTTCTCCAATTGGCGTAGAAGTTGTTCCGTGTAGGTTGGAGGCACGAACTCTCGCTGCAAATCTCTCTTCGTCTTGGGCCAACTCATGTCATAGGTCTTCGAAGGTGTGTGAAGCCACCATGTGGACGCGTAGTCGTGGAAGTTCCTTGTGGCGCACTTCACTTGATCTTCGGGAGGAACTTGATGTAGCTTGAGGTAGTCGTCCATCAAAAGCTCCCACTCGAGATACTCCTCGGGTTCTTGAGTCCCATAGAAAGGAATCGCGTGGTCGATGTCGAGGTCATAGTAGCCCGTGGAAGTCATGGACTTGAGCTTGGGGGGCTTCTCTTGAGGTTCTTGTGGGCGAAGATGTCGTATGTCCGTAGGCGAAGATGCCTTGAAGTCGCTTGGTGAAGATGCCAAGGGAGATGGTGAAGTTGTTGAGCAGTTGTTGGTAAGCTCTTGAACTTCACGTTCGTGGTGGTGATGGTGTCGATGCCGATGTGACCTTGTCGGAGATGGTAGCTTGGAAGCTTGTGTACTTGAGCGTCTTCTCGAAGATGAGGAAGATCGCTTGTAGGACTTGATGAGGGCTTTGATGTCATCCATTTGAGCTTGCATCTTGGCGTCAGTAGAGTTATTCGTGGCATTGAACTCGTCGTTGTTGTTGTAGACCGAAGATGAAATTCCTTGCCTGTCCATCACAAGACTCGAGTAGAGGTGAGTAGGAAATGAGATAAACAATACCAAGTTACCTTTTCCCAAAGTTGAGGATGTATCCCGTTTCACTCAATGTGAGATGAAAGAATAGTGGAATTGGTACCGGACTTGTTCACTCACACCTACAAACTAAAGCTTATGGAGTAGCTCGGTGAGGATAGTGGCATAAAAATGTAATGCAAAATGTTAGCAAGAGTCAATAATGTTGAAAGAGATTCACAAATTCGCAAGTGAAACAAGTAGACCAATAGCAAAGAATGGCACACGGAAACGCACACACGGATAGATAAATGCGGTCGGGCAACCAAAGATGAGCACAAAATGTGGCATCCACGGAAAACGCTCGTGTTGCACAACTCAAGAGAGACGCTAGCACGATTGGTCAAAAGGCGAATACGACACTTGTGCACAACCTATAAGATGCAAAATGTATGAACTTTCTATCCCAAGTATGCTATGTATGTATGGTTCCCAATGTTCCTCTCAATGTGATCCAAGATGATCGGATATGACAATGTGGTATGATGCTATGGCACTTGCTTACAAGCTTCTTTGCTCTTTCTCTTTTTCCTAAAAGCTTATTCTCTTCTTTTTTGATATGTATGGCCACTTTTGCACAATGCACAAACCAAGATAGCTATTGTGTATATGCGGGAACAAACTTGAGGCACACGAGATGATATGATAGCAAGATGATACCGATAGGTATGGTATGTATGGAATGGGAGGTGTAGACCACTAATGTGCACAAGTACCGTTGCCGGTCATACTCAAATGGCTAGTCTCGATAGGAAAGTGACGCAAAATGGGCTAGGGGTTATCAATGCAATGGCAAGGGAATATACAATGGAGGGATACCACGATACCAAGATGATATGGAGGTTACTGTCCGCGGTGATGATGAGTGGCGGTGATCTTGATGGAGATACCAATATGATGGAGACTCGTCCCTAAGTAGCTGAAACACCTTAGGAAACGAAAAAACCGTGAACTCAAAATCTCAAATGTCAAATGGTGGTAGCGGGAATGCGGTGGTGGTTGCGGAAGCTCAACGGGATTGCGGGAATGCAATTATGGGTTTTGAGACGCAATGCAGAAGTGGAGGGTAAGGTAGTGGACTATACACGGTGTCGGAGTTAGAAGCACGGTCCCTAAGTAGCCGAAACACCTTAGGAGACACAACTCACAACACAAACAAGGTCAAACAAAATTTGGTTATGTTGGGTGGTGGAAGTGTATGGTGGGTAAGGCTATGGGGTAGTGGTGGTGGTGGTTGATGAAGAAGCAACCGTCCCTAAGTAGCTAAAACACCTTAGAAGACTCGAATCACTACTCAGGCAACCACATATGCTATATGGATCACAAAGTGTTAGGTTGCGGAAGTCGGTGGTGGTGTAGCGGATCGTGTGGTGGAAGCCCTAGGCAAATATGCCAAAGTTCCAACAATTTGATGGAGTCAAATGATGTTGGTGGTATTTTTGTGGGAAGGGGGATGTCAAGAGCTTCAAAACGAGCTAAAGAATGTCAAACTCGGAGTTTGGATGAATTAGTTATGGCCGAAACAAAATTTCAGTGAAGTCAGTTTTTACAGGTAGCGGACGTCTGGAAATGGACGAATGTCCGGTCACCGAACGTCTGGTCGGGTCGAAAATCCGCTAATTTCAGCTCGGATTAGGGGTTTCGGTCGTTCGGTAAGGTCGGACGTCCGATGCTTCCTGGGTCTCCAGACGTCCAGTAAAGTGATGGTCGTCCGATGGGTCTGGGTCAACGCGAGATGCGAGTTTCGGGACGCGATTTTGGGCGGAATTTGGGTCAAAATTGATGAGATTTAATGGATGAAAGATGGGGAAACTTGGGGAGATGCAAGCAAATCCATGGATCAAATCCAACAAAACTTCATCAAACCAACAAAATCATAAAAAAAATTGGGGCTATTTTTGGTGGGGATTTTTGAGTTTAGGGAAGAACACAACAAAATTAGGCTAGAGAACAACGAGAGGAGGCTCCGAAATTGTGATTAACGTGGCTCTAATACCAAGATGATGTAGGGTAGAACCCTAGTGGCCTGATCTTTCACGAAATGAGCGGATCCCATGATGTAGGGTAGAACCCTAGTGGCCCGATCTTTCACGAAAGGAGCGAATCCCGCGATGAACACAAAGAACACGAGGAGGGAAATGAGGGGCAAATCACGAGGGGAACACAAGAGAACACTCAAACCAACAAGAATGATCACACATGCGCTAGATCCATGAACACAAAGGGAGATACAAGATCCAAAGTCAACAGTGGATGATACAAGAGGTAATCGGTCTTCTCCATGAGGAGGTCTTGAATCCACAGGGGATCTTCCCTTGGAAGGGGGGGTTGAATCCAAAGGGATCTTCTCCGTAGAGGCCGCGGTCTCTCTCGTGGAGTAGATCTGATATGGATGAGCATAGCTCTATCTCTCAAATGAGTTATCACAATGCTAACCCTTGAAAGTTGGACGAGGTGGAGTATATATAGTCTAGGGGGGAGAAGGGATACACGGGCCTCGACCCTTCACTGTGCACAGACAGGGGAGGCCGGATGTCCGGGCTGGTCGGGCTGGGCGTCCGAGCTGGGGAGGCCGAATGTCTGGGTTGGAGTGGTGGTACTTGTTGCTATCGGGTTTGGAGGGGCCGGATTACTGGGCTGAGAGCCGGATGTCCGGGGGCTCGGGAACGGCCGGATGTCCGGGCTGGCGAGGCCGGATGTCCGGGGCCTGGGAGCTGTTCTCTGGCTTTCTCCGTCGTCGCTTCCATGCTTCCCTCGCGGATGGTGTAGTTGTTCCTTGGCGCTTGCACTCCTCCTCAACATCCGTGAAGCTCCAACAATACCTATGCGTGCACACGGGAGAAGTGTCAAGTAGTATACCATCCTCGAAGGGGTCAAGTGAGCACGTGTAAAGGAGATGATTCACCTTTCTGTATGTGAAGTAGATGTCGCACGTGTCACTTGCCAAACAGACTCTTGACATGGTGATGTCCATAGGATGCTCCGCATCATCTCCCCTCCCTTGGAAAAGATCCGACCTCGGATCGAAAGCCAAATCTACATGGGAAAGAGATGGCGTCGCCGTGTATGAGTGGTCGATCACCAAGTTCTCGTCATCTTGAAGCTCGGAACGGGCACTGTCCAATGTCGCACCATCTTGGGATTCCTTCAAAAGTAGCAAAGACAACAAACACTTGGAAAACTAATGTGGTTAGCCTTAGTGCAAAACCAAGCATTCAAGAGGTGATTCACCAAACAAGTGTCGTCATCATGCAAAGCATATGGTGTGACAAAGGATTGTGACATGATATGTAAGCATATCAATCAAGCACAAGCAAAGAAATCGTGGGGACAATCATGTGAATGTGGGGTAGTGATGCACATATGTGTGACAAGAGAAGAAGCATCTACCTCAAGTTCATAGCAAGCATGGGCAAATTGCTCAAATTGTCTATGGTAGGCATAGGAATCATTCACAACACCAAATAAGATGAAGTGTCTAAACACATGGGTCAAGTGCAAGATAATCCAAGCATAATGTGCATGGGGTGTAGTGAATATCGTGTAGCACTTAACACAATGTAAAGAGCAATTGCTCATCATGTGTGAGGCAATCAAGGCAAGCATGTAGGAATCAATGGGACATGGCATATGTGAAGTGATGACATTATTGCACCCAAACATATGAGAGGAGCAAGTAATCTAGGAATTGGATGCAACACACAAGGCATATATATCATGATGCATGGAACGGTGAAAATGACAAGTCGAAGCAAGATCGCTAACATGTGTGCAATCAAGTGGTCCAAGATGAACAATAAGTCTCATGGTGCAAGCAACACAAGTAGTATGATCTGTCATATCCATGCTCAAGAAAGATGTCACCTTGAAGGTGTGTCCTTGTGCGTCCTTCACAATGCCGAAGTGGTATGAAATGTGGTGTAGAAGCGAGTCATTGTCGAATGTATGCCGCTCGCTCTCAAGAGCTCGAATGGTCAACTCACGTGAAGCCAAAGTCGACACAAAGTCCAAGTATCCTACACATGCACACAAGAAAGCAAAGAATGTATGCGCATGGTAGATAAACACATCATCCATCATGATGGTTCTCTTCTTTTGCACATAACCATTAGAAGCACAAGTGCATGAATAATATGATGCAACAATGGCAATATTCATGGCACGAGGTATATGGTGCAAAGAAGGAAGGCAAGCATGCTTCACAAGAAATATGTCAAAATCTCCAAATATATGTGAGAATGCTATGGGGGCAAACTCATTATCAAGACTAAAGGCATAATTGCACTCAATACATGGCAAATCATCTAGCATGAGAAAGGCAACATATGGAGAGATATGACAAGAAGCAATAACAATCATGTCGTGCAAAGCATGTAGATGGTTGTCATCAACCGCATGAAATGAGCAAGTATGAATCATTGGTGATGCAACATAATAAAGCATATCAATCATGTCGTGCAAACTAGTGGAGCGAAGATGCAACACACTAGAGGAAATCATAGCAATGATGTCATGTGAGTAAATAATAGCCATAGGCAATGCACATGACATATCGCAAGCACGAACACAAAGCAAGATCATAGTATAATCATAGGCATGGGCCACAAAGCAAACATGGCAATAACATGCAATATCTCCACCAAGCTTGCAAATACACATACAAGTACTAGAATCAATCATCATGTGTAATGCAAAGCATGGGTCACAAATGCATGGCAAAGGCATAGGAATGAGCATATCAAGCAAAGTGAACATGGCAAGATGGGCATATAATATGTGATGGACAATAACCCATAGCCAAGTGAGGGTCATGTAGAAGGAATGCGTGAAGTCTTTGCGCGAAGAGAGCGGTGGGAAATACAATCCATGGGATCCCAAGTCATCATTGCTCTTTAGAGCTCATTTTGTCAACCTGTGAGATTGCGAGGTTGACAAGAATTCATGGGTACCTACACAAAAGAGACACAAACGAAAGAGATTGTGTGTGTGGTAAATGTACACATCATCCATCATGATGTGTATGTGCACATGAGAGTTAGTACAAGATAAGCATCTCTCAAAGAAATTTGATGCATGGTATAAGAACATGTCATCCATCATGAAAGAATAGTTATTGTGTATAACACGATGGGGATGCAAATTGAGCATACAAGTATAAGGATCATGCAATGGATGGGAGTGATCAAAATCTCCTAAAATGTATGAGGAAACTATGGGGGTCTCCTCATGTGCAATATTTGAAACATCATACAAAGAAAATGGACAATATCCAAAACAATGCATATCCGAAGCTAGGTGTCATGGTATGGCATATGAGATAAATGATGCAAAGCTTGCATATCAATATCATCACAAGAAAAAAATGCCAATAACCATGGGCTTGTCATCTATGCCATATGTGCAAATTGGGTTAATTGTAATGGCATATGCATAGTCACTATGAAGAGATTGCAAATATGACATATTGTTGATCTCATGCATAGCATATGACAAGTGAAGCGGATTGTCAAACATGATGTGACTGAGAGAATTAGCACAAGAAATCCTATGTAACATGGCATCACAACTAATAGACTCCACATGGCAATCATCATACTCATCATAAATGGGTAAATCATCACATGGGGAAGTCGCACTAGCATGAAGCATGGAAATAGGTTGATCGATATCATGCAACCAATCAATGTTAAGAATGTCCACTAGTGGGACTAGAGCATCACCGTCACCTATGTTACCGTTTTCATTCCACTCAAGTGGTGTAGGTGAGGTGGGAAAGACCACATGGTGGTCATCTTCATCTTGATGGAACCATGTGGGGGGTGCATCATATTCCACCATGGCCATCGTCTTGTCCAAAGGGAGGACGAAGTCATCGCGAATCGACGCGTCATCATAGATGGGACCTAGCACCAAATGAGAAGACACAATAGAGGTAGAGGTCAAGTCGTTAGTGTTGAAAGTGGCCTCACATGACCTATCAACTATCTCACTCTCTCTATGTGGTGGTTCACTCACTTCCTCAAAGTAGGTGCTCTCAAACTCACATATGGTGGAGTCACTCATGTCACTCAAGATGTGGGGGTTGTGGCTCTCCTCACATGGGAATTATGGCAACACATATATGGGGCTAGTGGTGAAGTCACTCTCACTCTTAATATGGTGGCACAAGTCACACAAGTCATCATACGTCGCCGTGGTTCAAGGGAAAATCCCATGCTCAACCATCTCGTTGTTGTCGTCGTGGATGAAGGCCGAAGATGGCACATCATCACTCTCGCCTCCTAAGATGGAAGCATCATCCTTGCTCATGATGTAGGGTGGAACCCTAATCGCTCGATCTTTCACGAAAGGAACGGACCCCGCGAAGAACGCGAAGAACACGAGGAGGGAAACGAGGGGAAACACATGGGGAAACACAAGAGGAACACTCAAACTAACAAGACAAGTCACACATGTGCAAGATCCTCGGGTACATAGAATGGTACACGAATCCACGGACAACTAAGGACGATACAAAGGTAGCCGGTCTTCTCCGTGAGGAGGTCTTGAATCCACGGGGGGGATCTTCCCTTAGAAAGGGGGCTTGAATCCAAAGGGATCTTCTCCGAAGAGGCCGCGGTCTCTCACGAGGAGTAGATCCGATGTGGATGAGCGAAGCTCTATCTCTAAGTATGAGCTAAACCAATGCTAACCCTAGAAAGTTGTACGGGATAGAGTATATATAGTCTAGGTGACGAAAGGGTATACGGGCGTCGGCCCAAGTGGCTGCGTGCAGGCAGGGCCGGAAGTTCCGGGCTAGGCCAGAAGTTCCGGGCGCCGGAGGTTCTGGGGAGGGTCCGGCCTAACTAGAGAGTTGGCGCGGTGGAGATGAGTTGGCATCCGGGGGCCGAAAGGTCCGGGCAGGCCGGAGGTTCCGGGCACCGGAAGGTCCGGGACGGGGTCCGGGCTAACTCGAGAGTTGACATGCCTGGGCTGGTCGAAGTCATCGGCGACCGGAAGCTCCGTGTCGGCCGAAAGGTCCGGGGGCCGGAAGTTCCGGGCTCTGGCCGGAGGTTCCGGGCTGTCCAGAGTGTTGACGCCTATCTCTTCTTCTACAGCCCTCGGCTCCAGGTCTTGAGCGTCGTACCTGATCACACATAGCATCTCGGACTTAGGCAGTAGCCATGTCTCACTTGAAGAGGGGGAAAACTCAAGTAGGAGTGATGTCGCCTATGATTGAATAGCACGTGCCCTAGCCCTTGTCATGGGCCCACTTGGAGCTTGGATAGTTGAGGTGGCGTCCATGGGGATGGTCGTGGGATGCTCCGCATCATCTCCCCTCCCTTGGGGAAGATCCGTCCTCGGATCGAGTTCTTCATCACCATGGAAGGGAGAGAGATCTTTGATGTTGAAGATGTGGCTCACGTTGTATTTGTCACGCGGGAGTTCGATCTTGTAAGCGTTGTTGTTGTATCGTGCGAGCACCTTGAAGGGTCCATCTGCTCGAGGTCGGAGCTTAGACTTGCGTTCTTGTGGAAAGCGCTCCTTGCGAAGGTGTAGCCACACGAGATCACCAATGTTGAAGACCATAGGTTGCTTGTTGACGTTGAGCTTGGTCGCAAGGCGTTGTACTTGGCGCTCGATGGTGTTTCATATCCTCATGCACCTTCTTGATATGGGTCGCTCGGGCACTTGCGTCTAAATTGATGCGCTCTTGTAGTGGTAGAGGAAGAATGTCCAATGGTGACAATGGGTTGACTCCGTAGACGACCTCGAAAGGGGACTTGCCGGTGGTTGCCGGTTGTTGAGTGTCTTGCTCGGTTGTAGGCGAACTCGGCGATAGGTAGACACTCCTCCCACTCCTTGATGTTCTTCTTGATGAGTACTCGAAGTAGAGCGGAGAGTGTGTGGTTTGTCACCTCCGTTTGGCC